>NC_086444.1:1046417194-1046554694 GCF_028390025.1 Pseudophryne corroboree
GCGTCTCCCCCCCCCGCCGTTTCCTCAAATCTGCCTTGCCGACAACTCCCTCAGGCAGGGAGGCTGTGCTAGAGGCAATTCACAAGCTGTATTCCCAGCAGGTGATAGTCAAGGTGCCCCTACTTCAACAAGGACGGGGTTACTATTCCACACGGTTTGTGGTACCGAAACCGGACGGTTCGGTGAGACCCATTTTAAATTTGAAATCCTTGAACACATACAAAAAAAAGAAAAATTCAAGTTCAAGATGGAATCGCTCAGGGCGGTTATTGCAAGCCTGGAGGAGGGGGATTACATGGTATCCCTGGACATCAAGGATGCTTACCTACATGTCCCCATTTACCATCCTCACCAGGAGTACCTCAGATTTGGGGTACAGGATTGCCATTACCAATTCCAAACACTGCAGTTTGGACTGTCCACGGCACCGAGGGTCTTTACCAAGGTAATGGCAGAAATGATGATACTCCTTCGAAAAAAGGGAGTTTTAATTATCCCTTACTTGGACGATCTCCTTATAAAGGCAAGGTCCAAGGAGCAGTTGTTGGTCGGAGTAGCACTATCTCGGGAAGTGCTACAACAGCACGGATGGATTCTATACATTCCAAAGTCACAGCTGGTTCCTACCATACGCCTACTGTTCCTGGGGATGGTTCTGGACACAGAACAGAAAAAAGTGTTTCTCCCGCAGGAGAAAGCCAAGGAGCTGTCATCTCTAGTCAGAGACCTCCTGAAACCAAAACAGGTATCGGTGCATCACTGCACACGAGTCCTGGGAAAAATGGTAGCTTCTTACGAAGCAAAATTCCATTCGGCAGGTTCCATGCAAGAACCTTTCAGTGGGACCTCTTGGACAAGTGGTTGGGATCGCATCTTCAGATGCATCGGCTGATAACCCTGTCTCCAAGGACCAGGGTGTCTCTACTGTGGTGGCTGCAGAGTGCTCATCTTCAAGAGGGCCGCAGATTCGGCATACAGGACTGGGTCCTGGTAACCACGGATGCCAGCCTTCGAGGCTGGGGGGCAGTCACACAGGGAAGAAATTTCCAAGGACTTTGGTCAAGTCAGGAGTCGTCCCTACACATAAATATTCTGGAACTGAGGGCCATTTACAATGCCCTAAGTCTGGCAAGGCCTCTGCTTCATAACCAGCCGGTACTGATCCAATCAGACAACATCACGGCAGTCGCCCTTGTAAACCGACAGGGCGGCACAAGAAGCAGGATGGCGATGGCAGAAGCCACAAGGATTCTCCGATGGGCGGAGAATCACGTCTTAGCACTGTCAGCAGTGTTCATTTCAGACACGACCTACACCCGGGAGAGTGGGGACTTCATCCAGAAGTCTTCCAACTGTTGGTAAACCGTTGGGAAAGGCCACAGGTGGACATGATGGCGTCCCGCCTAAACAAAAAACTAGATATTGCGCCAGGTCAAGGGACCCTCAGGCAATAGCTGTGGACGCTCTAGTGACACCGTGGGTGTACCAGTCGGTTTATGTATTCCCTCCTCTGCCTCTCATACCAGAGGTACTGAGAATAATAAGAAAACGAGGAGTAAGAACGGTACTCGTGGTTCCGGATGGGCCAAGAAGAGCTTGGTACCCAGAACTTCAAAAAATGATATCAGAGGACCCATGGCCTCTACCGCTCAGACAGGATCTGCTACAGCAGGGGCCCTGTCTGTTCCAAGACTTACCGCGGCTGCGTTTGATGGCATGACGGTTGAATTCCGGATCCTAAAGGAAAAAGGCATTCCGGAGGAAGTCATTCCTACGCTGATAAAAGCCAGGAAAGAAGTAACCGCAAACCATTATCACCGTATTTGGCGAAAATATGTTGCGTGGTGTGAGGCCAGGAAGGCCCCAACAGAGGAATTTCAGCTGGGTCGTTTTCTGCACTTCCTACAGTCAGGAGTGACTATGGGCCTAAACTTGGGTTCCATTAAGGTCCAGATTTCGGCTCTGTCGATTTTCTTCCAGAAAGAACTGGCTTCACTGCCTGGAGTTCAGACATAGTGCTACATATTCAGCCCCCTTTTGTGTCTCCTGTGGCACCTTGGGATCTCAACGTGGTGTTGAGTTTCTTAAAATCACATTGGTTTGAGCCACTTAAAACTGTGGATTTGAAATATCTCACGTGGAAAGTGGTCATGTTTATTGGCCTTGGCTTCGGCCAGGCGTGTGTCAGAATTGGCGGCTTTGTCATGTAAAAGCCCTTATCTGATTTTCCATATGGATAGGGCAGAATTGAGGACTCGTCCCCAGTTTCTCCCTAAGGTGGTATCAGCTTTTCACTTAAACCAACCTATTGTAGTGCCTGCGGCTACTAGGGACTTGGAAGATTCCACGTTACTGGACTTAGTCAGGGCCTTAAAAATTTATATTTCCAGGACGGCTGGAGTCAGGAAAACTGACTCGCTTTTTATCCTGTAGGCACCCAACAAAATAGGTGCTCCTGCTTCTAAGCAGACTATTGCTCGCTGAATTTGTAGCACAATTCAGCTGGAGCATTCTGCGGCTGGATTGCCGCATCCTAAATCAGTAAAAGCCCATTCCACGAGGAAAGTGGGCTCATCTTGGGCGGCTGCCCGAGGGGTCTCGGCTTTATAACTTTGCCGAGCTGCAACTTGGTCAGGGGCAAACACGTTTGCAAAATTCTATAAATTTGATACCCTGGCTGAGGAGGACCTTGAGTTCTCTCATTCGGTGCTGCAGAGTCATCCGCACTCTCCCGCCCGTTTGGGAGCTTTGGTATAATCCCCATGGTCCTTACGGAGTTCCCAGCATCCACTAGGACGTCAGAGAAAATAAGATTTTACTCACCGGTAAATCTATTTCTCGTAGTCCGTAGTGGATGCTGGGCGCCCATCCCAAGTGCGGATTGTCTGCAATACTTGTATGTAGTTATTGCCTAACTAAGGATTATTGTTGAGCCATCTGTTGAGAGGCTCAGTTATATTTCTTACTGTTAACTGGGTATAGTATCACAAGTTATACGGTGTGATTGGTGTGGCTGGTATGAGTCTTACCCGGGATTCAAAATCCTTCCTTATTGTGTCAGCTCTTCCGGGCACAGTATCCTAACTGAGGCTTGGAGGAGGGTCATAGTGGGAGGAGCCAGTGCACACCAGGTAGTCTAAAAGCTTTCTTTTAATTGTGCCCAGTCTCCTGCGGAGCCGTTATTCCCCATGGTCCTTACGGAGTTCCCAGCATCCACTACGGACTACGAGAAATAGATTTACCGGTGAGTAAAATCTTATTTTTAGAGGTTTAAATAATTATTCCAAACAGTTAAACTTAGAAAACACACACATATTAAAACATATATAATATATATATATCTATCCGTTTGTCTTTCTTTCTCTATTTTTAACTATTATTTATGGATTTCAAATTCCCTGTCCCCATCCCCCAGCCACAATATCAGTAGTTCTCTCCCCCCCTTCAACATTGTAATTAATATATTTCCCCCACCACATATAAAATCCCTCCCAGCCAAAATGATATCCTTTAGCAGACACAGATTGGAGGTCTGCTGAAAAACTGGACAAATATGTACGGTACACGTGGATTGGATGTAGAATTTGTGTGTACCCTGCGTAAGGTCTGTCTTGGCTCCTGATAATTTATACTCTGTCTAGTCTTAAAAATATTGAAATTACTAATTTGGCTTTATCCTATTATCACTTTTGTGAGACCACACAATATTCATTCCTGATCTTTGAAAAATTTGCTGTCTGACGATCTGTTTCTTTAATTTCCATATCAGTTGCTGAGATTGAATTAGTTGCTTATTTGTCATTCTCGCTGGTCCCAGAATACATAATGCCTGCAGACTGGCATTACCCACCTTATGCTGGAGAGCAAAAGTTACTTGTTTATTAATAAATAAGATGTGCTCAAGAAATTGTTGACCATTTTAGAACACAATGAAGATGGTTTACTTTAGGTAGAGCAGGCATGTCCAAACTGCGGCCATCCAGCTGTTGAGAAACTACACATCCCAGCATGCCCTGACACAGCTTTAGCAATCTCTGACAGCAAAACTGTGTCAGGGCATGCTGGGATATGTAGTTTCACAACAGCTGGAGGGCCGCAGTTTGGACATGCCTGAGGTAGAGCAACCGAAATTGCTATATCTTATCTCGATTACAGACTGGTTGCTTGGATGCAGGTTTTTTTTTTTCTTGTGTAAAGCTGGGTACTCATTAGATGATTTTTGTTAACGATGTAGCCAATTCCGACTGAATAAAATCATCCAGTGTGTACGCACTGTCGTTGACTATGCGCGCTTCCGCCCTCTCGTCAGCGACGTTGCCCATCGGACCTGCTTGCAGCTCAGTGCCTCAATCAAGCTTTATTGCTAGTGAGAGCAAGGTTGCTGAATGCAGCATGGCCCCGCTCCACCTTTAACCCCCTCACCACCCGCCCCAAGCGCCGTCGCGTGTCTGTGCTGGCGATGCTGGCCCCTCCGCCGGGTCCAGTCGCCGCCAATGTCATGCTGGGTACACAGTGTCTAGTGTGTATCCAGCTTAACACTGTATTAAATTGAATGTGAGCTTTATTTGCTTTCTGTTATAGCTGTTCATGTTTAAATGTATGAAATAAAAATGAATACATATTTCTGTACTTAAATGTGTACATACAATCTCCATATTGATAATCCCTGCCTGACAAGTGACTGCAGTAAACGAGCTATTTAGCGGTTGTTTACTCTTCTTGGATCAGAGCCTGTGCTCCTGGCTGCCCTGCATTCCTCCTGACATTCATGTGCAGATTAATATGTTCTGCTTGCTGCAGTGGATAGGAAAGGGAAGTAACCAGTTGAATGAAGTCCCTAAGATCTCATCAAACAAATACGAAAAAAATCTTTGTTACAATATTTTACTTTTATTTAAGGACTTTGCGAACCTAACAAAATAAGGAAAACAAACCTTTTCTCTAGAAATGTTCAGTTGCAGAGAGAATCTTATTTATGACGATTTATGGCTGACACAAAGTATCATCCAAAGACACATAGATACCTAGTGGCAAATGTATCCTGCAGCGCACTGGACTGATTATTGAACAAACATCTCAGACATTGGAATTCACTGTAGCACGAAGACTATGAAGTGCCTCCAGCGCAGTCAGGTGATGCTTTGCAACTACTGACACTTCAGTAAAGTTCCCACACTAACCATAGATGAGGGCAGGAAACGAGCATTGAATGGCTGCCATGCTAAGTGGTGATGTGCACAGATGAACACTGCAGCAACTCATCATGCTAAACTAAATCCCCCCATAGTTATGTAAAGGCATACCTAGAAACCGAGGCGGATTTAGAACTCATGGGGCCCTAATCAAGACACCGATTTGGGCCCCCCTTCCTTAAACCATTTTCAGTGTGCAGCCCCCCACCAATTGTAGCAGACAGGCCCCCACTCATTGTGCTGCCCCCGCCCAAATATAGCAGGCAGATGGTAGTTGTACTAGTGTACTTAAAATCGAACTTTGGCCAGCAGGGCCCCCTGGGACCAACGGGGCCCTAAGCAGCCGCTTTGGTTGCCTTGTGGTAAATCCTCCTCTGCCTAGAAATAGTCCATACTTATTTTACTTAAGCATGAGAGTTAGCTGGAGTAATGATTCCAGGCACAGTCACTGTTTTTACACGTGTCCCCATATACCGCCTCTGTTCCTATATACAGCGTCTGATCGGTGATGGGCAACATCTATTTTGGGTTACTTTTTTTTAAAGTGGATGACCTAATTGTGCAGTCTGGTAATGAGCTCCCCTTAGGCTGCCCATTCCAGCACAGTAATGATTATCATTCGCACAGCACACTTTCTTCTACAATCCAGTATTTTTCTTATCATAGAGATATGGCTTTCCATTGATCATCTGTGTTGTAGAGCTCCTTCTGTTGGTATATGAGTGAAAATGAGTGAGCACTATTTGCTGTTGGGTGTGTGATTAACGCTTATTTACACAGTTCTCCTAGTACTGAATAAACACGTTTGCAATAGCAATAGGCTGAATTTAGTATTTCTTGTGTAGTGTATTTTGTGTAATGCTACCTGCTGTGTGAATCGTGCTTTTACGCTAACCAGTAACAGAGTCCTGCACAGAACACATTCAGCCCCTTATTGTATAAATTCACTAAACCACAAGTTCACATACAGTACACTACGCAATATAGTTATGTCAAGAGCAAGTTAACCTAACAATTCTTTTGGGAGTATAGGAGGAAACCAGATTACCTGGAGAAAAACTGCACAAACACTGAGAATCCAACTCATACCCAGAGTGTTATCATACAGTGATGCCGATCACTGTGCAACCATGCTGTATGTGAGATGTGCAGCATCTTCCATTGCACAAAGATTTATGGTGTCACTTGGCTTGCAAGAGGGATTTTGGTGAATTTCGTGCCTGTTAGGTAACTCCCACTGTATGCCCAGAAGATGCCCCTTCCTGCACACTACATAAGCTCAAAAGAGGTGGTGATGTATGCTTGGTGGAGATTATGTGCAGTGACGGTCTGGTGCATGAAGGGCCCACCGGGGGACTGCAGTGGTAGGGACCCATGCTTACTGGTGCGGCCATCCACCACCAACATTTGGCTAACTACAGTATTAGAGAGTGCATTGTCTGGGCCATTTTATAAAAATAAATAGTAAATACTGCTAGTACATGCAGGATAACGTAGCAGATTGATATCAGCATGCACTGTAGAAAATACACCATAGTCATGTGCAATATGTGTTTACATTGAGTGCAAACTTCAGCCAGTGTGGCATTCGGGAGTTCCCCTGTGCCCCAATGGACCCGTCCAATTCTCCCTATGTTCTTATTTCCCAGCACTATTGAAAATGTGTATTCATAGTATTCCTAAAAGAATGTGTTTTGATGTATGCCTTGGTCAGACTTTTGACTAGTAAGCTATTTAAATGTATCCTCAGCTGCATGCCAGATCTTCTGACCCACCCAGCAATTCAGTTTACCATATAAACAATGCACACACAAAAAAAGCGTTATTACAAACTCATTTGTGGTAAAAGCCACTTAGGAAAAGGCCTACCACATGACCTGTGGATACAGCTGCCCCCACCGTGAGACAGAGCTCTAAAATCGGGTCTGTCCTGCCTAAATCGGGACAGCTGAGATGTCTTTTATTCAACCATATCCAATTTTCTAACCTCTATTAAGCCTGTGTTTTATATGTGACCACAGAGATGCACAGTAAAAATTTCTGTCAAAATTGTTACATATGATCCTCTGTATAGAAAATGCATTGGGCTGTTACACCTAATGTGATGGTGCCTGCAAAGGGCATGAGACTAGTTTGTGTGTTTCTGTTTTTTTTTACCCTTTTTAGAAAGAAGTGTTCCTAGTAAGCATTTTAAACCTCATGTAAACCTAAATGTACAATTAGGGAAAATGAATTACCAGACAATGCATATAAAATAAAGAGAGGCTTCTTGGTAAGCTTGTTATCGAGGTGGTGGCCCGTCTACATTCCATTGTTCCGTCGCTTTCCACTTGAGACCATCGTTACACTACAGGAAAAATGTTCCCATGCCTTATCACATATGTTAAGCAAGGATTCCTTATCTTAATGACCTTAGAAAATGCCCTTATTATGCCATCCAGGTCCCTTACACTATGCATGTACTATCAACATGTATCACACAAATCTTCTATCTTTTCCTGGCAGCTGGCTGTGTACTTTACATTTACTATATGCTTTTATTGCTTAATTGACATTTTTAGACTCCAAATACTACATTGTTTGTGACACTCATACAAAATAACTAGTATTGCATACAGACCCTTCATATTCTGTATTTATCATGAACATTTTTTTCAAGCACTGGTAAATGTAATGAAGTTGACTGACTTTAATGTGTATACTCGATGGTCAGAACACTTCTAAAACTAGTTCCAGAATGCAGCGTTGGGGGCCCCGATATCTTGAAAGTATATTCAGACTTCTAGCTGCAAACAATGCAAGTTTAGACATCTTCACACATGTACTATGGCATCCCGGCATTTGTACAGTCATCCTTGCTGAAAGAACATGTCTCTGTCTTGCTATAGTCTGGAATTAATGGATTTTGCCTTGCAGCCTGTTGGTTGGTGTCTTTGCCACTAGTGATTTGCATTATTGTTTAAAACCTGAAGATTGTACCACCTGACATTAAATACATAACATCCATAACTAACTTTAATCTGGTGATGATTTATGAATGTTTATAATGTGTCTGCATCTCCATATCCCAGAAATGTGTGATTTTGTGGTGGTTCTGCAAATTTGGAAAAGCTATCTTTCCCCTTTGAAAAACTATAGATCTATTATCCAGAAAGGGAAAAAAGTGAATTACTCTTGTCTTCACCTTGGCTGCCTCTAACATGTCCTGTATGTGAACTCTTAATGTACTGTTCTTCTTGAATATATTTTTGTTTACAAACTGAATATGATATTATTATAACAGGCCTGGATACATAATTGAAGTCTGCATGCCTACAACTATCATTGACCTAAAGGGCCCCATACACTAGAACGATAATGCCCGATTTCATCCGATTTCGGGCATTCGGACAGATATATCGGGTGAAATCGGGCATTTCGGAGGTGTTTCTGATCCGATCCGATGTGCGTTCCCGTGAGCATCGAATCGGAGGCTGCCGGGGGGATTGTCTGCGACATGTCAGACGGACATGTCGCAGCAGTGTATGGGGCCCTTAAGATCTGCCTCTTTACACACAGTTCTTTAGCATCACAGATCCTGTCACAGAGTTAAATAATGGATGTTTCATTGCTGATGGGCCAGAAACATGTATATTGTGCTAGTAGATAGCCTCCTCTTGGCACTCTCCTCGTGTATATTTGGGCACAGGCTTTTCTTCACACTTTAATGCTTCCATGTATTGTCCATATCCCTTGTTAAACCTCCCCCCTCTATATAATACAACTCATTACTGTCCATTCTTTATTTCTGCTCTACCCCCCAATAGGCATCTGTGAATCCTTTGTGGTGCCTTCTAATTAAATAATAGAATTAATTGAAAACGACATAGCTGGTGAAGGGTGTGTCCATTCTCCGGATCTGACTAGCAAGTGTACGTACATCTTGAAATGCACTTGTGCACAAAAAGGCACTTTGTGAGTCCGTTTGGTTTTTGTTTTGCTTTTTTATTCTTTGTAGTGTGTTTTGGATTTTAATACTGTTTATTGGCTGAGTAGAGGAGCTCGGCAGATTATGGTAGACTGTTGTGCCTTGATTATGTAGATGCTGTAAACAAACTGCTAAAGTGTTCTGTTAATGGGACCTTGTCATGTAATATTATTGACCGCTGCATCGCAGTGTAAATGTGTTTGGACTTTATTTATTTGATATTGTTCTGGCTTGCTTTACAGCTTTGATGAAAATGTCACAATCCATAATTACAGAATCCCCTTTATTAGCTAGGTATACTACATACTTGCCTATTTGTGGAAACTAGTTTCAGGGAGATTCAAGATGGTATGAGAGCTTGCATGGCACGCCACTGAGGGGGCGTGTCATGCTCCACCTAAGGGGTGTGTCTAGCTCCACCTGTGGGTGTGTCTATTGCCATTCAGGGGGATGTCCTGCAGGTAGAAACTAAATTACTTAGAGCAGCATGCTGCCAGGGGGTGCATGTGTATGGGTGGCATATGTAGTTGCACATACAGGAGTCAGTGCCAGCCTACACACACACACACGGGTCAGTGCCAGCCTACACAAACACACACACAGGGGTCAGTGCCAGCCTACACACACACACACACACACACACACACACACACACACGGGTCAGTGCCAGCCTACACATACACAGGGGTCAGTGCTAGCCTACACACACACAGGGGTCAGTGCCAGCCTACACACACACACTGACTCCCGTGTGTGTGTGTGCTAGCCTACACACACACGGGAGTCAGTGCCAGTATACACACACAGGTCAGTGCTAGCCTACACACACACACACGCACACACACACACAGGTCAGTGCCATTCCTACACATATACACATGGGTCAGTGCTAGTATACAAACAGGAATCTGTGCCAGCCTACACACACACACACACACACACACACACACACAGGACAATATTAACCTACACACAGTGCCGGCGTATGAGGCCACTGAGGTAGAACCACATACACTCACTTTGGAATTGGACACTCCTCATAGAAACATAGATTTGATGGCAGATAAGAACCACTTGGCACATCTAGTCTGCCCATGTATTATCTAGGGTTATTTATATGTTTCTCTAACGTCCTAGAGGATGCTGGGCCTCCGTAAGGACCATGGGGAATAGACGGGCTCCGCAGGAGATAGGGCACTTTAAGAAAGCTTTGGATTCTGGGTGTGCACTGGCTCCTCCCTCTATGCCCCCTCCTCCAGACCTCAGTTTTTACACTGTGCCCAGAGGAAATGGGTGCACTGCAGGGAGCTCCCCTGAGTTCTCTGCCTAGAAAGCATTTTTGTTTGGATTTTTTCTCTATTTTTTTACAGGGAGCACTGCTGGCAACAGGCTCCCTGCATCGAGGGACTGAGGAGAGAGGGGCAGACCTACTTAAATGATAGGCTCTGCTTCCTCGGCTACTGGACACCATTAGCTCCAGAGGGGGTGAAGTGAACACAGGTTCGTCCTGGGCGTTCACTCCCAGAGCCGCGCCGTCGTTCTCCTCACAGAGCCAGAAGAAAAGAAGTCAAAAGACGTCTCGGGCGGCAGAAGCCTTCAGAGCTTCACTGAGGTAACGCACAGCATTGCAGCTGTGCGCCATTGCTCCACACACCTCACACACTCCGGTCACTGTAAGGGTGCAGGGCGCAGGGGGGGGCGCGCACTGGGCAGCAATATAAACACCTCTCTTATGGCAAAAGACTATATACATGTACAGGTGGGCACTGTACATGTATATAAAAGAGCCCCCGCCATTTTTTTTATAACTTTGAGCGGGACAGAAGCCCGCCGCCGAGGGGGCGGGGCATCTCCCTAAGCACTCACCAGCGCCATTTTCTCTCCACAGCACCGCTGAGAGGAAGCTCCCCGGACTCTCCCCTGCTTTACACACGGTGAAAGGTGGTTTTGAAGGAGAGGGGGGGGGGGCACATAATTGGCGTTTTATTACTACACCGCGCTACTGGGGAAAAGCATTCTGTGTTTCTTTCCAGGGGTATAGCGCTGGGGTTTGTGCTGGCATACTCTCTCTCTGTCTCTCCAAAGGGCCTTAAAGGGGATATTGTCTTCAGAAAAGAATTTCCCTGTGTGGGTGGTGTGTCGGTACGCGTGTGTCGACATGTTTGACGAGGAAGGCTCGCTTAATGTGGAGGGGGGAGTGCTTGAATGTCAGGTTGCCGTCGGCAACGCCGACACCGGACTGGGTGGATATGCTGAATGTTTTGAATGCAAATGTAAATTTACTGCATAAAAGGTTAGACAAGGCTGAAGCTAGGGATCAGTCAGGTAGCCAGACCATGCCTGTCCCTGTGGCGCCAGGACCTTCGGGGTCTCAAAAGCGCACCATATCCCAGGTCGATGACACAGATACCGACACAGATACTGACTCTAGTGTCGACTATGAAGATGCAAAATGACAGCCGAAGGTGGCAAAAGGTATTCGGTACATGATTATTGCCATTAAAGAGGTTTTGCATATCACTGAGGAACCCCCTGTCCCTGACACGAGGGTACACATGTATAAAGAGAAAAAGCCTGAGGTCACTTTTCCGTCCTCATTTGAGCTAAGAGAATTGTGCGAAAAGGCTTGGGAATCTCCAGATAGGAGACTACAAGTTCCCAAAAGGATTCTTATGGAGTATCCCTTTCCACAAAAGGATAGGATACGATGGGAATCTTCGCCTAAAGTAGACAAGGCGCTGACACGCTTATCCAAGAAGGTGGCACTACTTTCTCAGGATACAGCTTCCCTCAAGGATCCTGCTGATCGCAAGCAGGAAATTACCATGAAGCACATTTACACACATTCAGGTACTATTGTTAGACCGGCTATGGCGTCGGCCTGGGTTTGTAGTGCTGTCGTGGCATGGGCAGATTCCTTATCTACGGAGCTTGACACCTTAGATAGGGATGCCATTTTAATGACCATAGAGCATATCAGAGATGCTGCCTTGTATATGAGAGATGCTCAAAGAGACATTTGTTTACTAAGCTCCAGAATAAACGCTATGTCTATTTCTGCTAGGCGACTCTTGTGGACCCGACAGTGGACGGGAGACGCCGACTCAAAGCGGCATATGGAGTCATTGCCTTACAAGGGGGAGGAGTTGTTTGGAGATGGCCTCTCGGACCTTGTCTCTACTGCTACGGCCGGTAAATCGAATTTTTTACCTTATGTTCCCCCGCAGCATGCTAAGAAGGTACCCCATTATCAGATACAGTCCTTTCGTTCCAATAAGAGCAAGAAGGTACGGGGATCGTCCTTTTTTGCCAGAGGTAAAGGCAAGGGAAAAAAGCTGCATGCAGCTAGTCCCCAGGAGCAGAAGTCCTCCCCTGCATCTGCAAAGTCCACCGCATGACGCTGGGGCGTCCCGGGGGGAGGCAGATCAAGTGGGGGCACGTCTTCGATTTTTCAGCCACGTCTGGGTTCACTCGCAGGTGGATCCCTGGGCATTAAAGATTGTTTCTCTGGGATACAGACTGGAATTCGAAGACGTGCCTCCTCGCCGGTTTATCAAATGGGCTCTGCCGACTTCCCCGTCAGAGAGGGAGCTAGTGTTAGCTGCAATCCAAAAATTGTATATTCAACAGGTGATAGTCAAAGTTCCTCATCTCCAACAAGGAGAGGGATATTACTCAACCCTGTTTGTGGTCCTGAAACCGGACGGTTCGGTCAGACCCATTTTAAATCTAAAATCCCTGAACCTGTACTTGAAGAGATTCAAGTTCAAAATGGAATCACTCAGGGCGGTCATCGCCAGCCTGGAGGGGGGGGATTGGATGGTGTCCCTGGACATAAAGGATGCATACCTTCATGTTCCGATTTTCCCCCCTCACCAGGCGTTCCTGAGATTTGCAGTACAGGACTGTCACTACCAATTTCAGACGTTGCCGTTTGGTCTTTCCACGGCCCCGAGAATTTTCACCAAGGTAATGGCGGAAATGATGGTGCTCCTGCGCAAGCAGGGTGTCACAATTATCACATACTTGGACGATCTCCTCATAAAGGCGAGATCTCGGGAGAAGTTGCTGGACAGCGTGTCTCTGTCCATGAATACGTTGCAAATGCACGGCTGGATTCTCAATATACCGGAGTCCCAGCTAGTCCCTGCAACGCGTCTGACCTTTCTGGGCCTGATTCTAGACACAGACCAGAAGAGGGTTTTTCTTCCGATGGAAAAGGTTCAGGAGCTCATAGCCCTGGTCAGGAACCTATTGAAGCCAAAAAAGGTTTCAGTGCATCATTGCACACGGGTTCTGGGGAAGATGGTGGCTTCATACGAGGCCATCCCCTTCGGCAGGTTCCATGCGAGGACCTTTCAATGGGACCTATTGGACAAATTGACCGGGTCCCATTTACAAATGCATCAAAGGATCACCCTGTCTCCCAGGACCAGGGTATCTCTCCTGTGGTGGCTGCACAGTGCTCACCTACTAGAGGGTCGCAGGTTCGGCATTCAGGACTGGGTCCTGGTGACCACAGACGCAAGCCTCCGAGGCTGGGGAGCAGTCACGCTAGGAAGAAATTTCCATGGTCAAATCTAGAGACTTGTCTCCACATCAACGTCCTGGAGTTGAGGGCCATATACAACGCCCTACGTCAGGCGGAGAATTGCTTCGGGACAAACCGGTTGTGATTGTCAGACCATGTCACGGCAGTGGCTCATGTAAACCGCCAAGGCGGAACAAGGAGCAGAGTGGCCATGGCAGAAGCGACCAGGATTCTACGCTGGGCGGAAGGCCATGTAAGCGCACTATCAGCAGTGTTCATCTCGGGGGTGGACAACTGGGAGGCGGACTTCCTCAGCAGGCACGACCTGCATCCGGGAGAGTGGGGACTTCATCAAGAAGTCTTCGCACAGATCACGGGTCGGTGGGGACTGCCTCAGATAGACATGATGGCATCCCGTCTCAACAAAAAGCTAAAGCGGTATTGCGCCAGGTCAAGGGACCCTCAGGCGGTAGCGGTAGACGCTCTGGTGGCACCTTGGGTGTTCAGATCGGTCTATGTGTTTCCTCCTCTACGTCTCATACCCAAGGTGTTGAGAATAATAAGAATAAGCAGTGTCAGAACAATCCTCATTGTTCCAGATTGGCCACGGAGGACTTGGTATCCGGAGCTGCAAGAGTTGCTCACAGAAGATCCGTGGCCTCTTCCTCTAAGGCAGGACCTGCTGCAGCAGGGGCCCTGTCTGTTCCAAGACTTACCGCAGCTGCATTTGACGGCATGGCGGTTGAACGCCGGATCCTAGCGGAAAAGGATTCTGGAAGAGGTCATTCCTACCCTAATCAAGGCTAGGAAGGACGTGACATCGAAACATTATCACCGTATATGGCGAAAATATGTTTCTTGGTGTGAGACCAGAGCTGCTCCTACGGAGGAGTTCCATTTGGGCCGTCTACTTCACTTCCTTCAAACAGGAGTGAATTTGGGCCTTAAACTAGGGTCCATAAAGGTCCAAATTTCGGCCTTATCCATTTTCTTTCAAAGAGAATTGGTCTCTCTTCCTGAAGTACAGACTTTTTTGTTAAGGGGGTGCTGCATATTCAGCCTCCTTTTGTACCTCCGGTGGCGCCTTGGGATCTTAACGTGGTATTACGTTTCCTCAAGTCCCCTTGGTTTGAACCACTCAAAACAGTGGAGTTGAAATACCTCACTTGGTAAGTGGTCATGTTGTTGGCATTAGCTTCAGCAAGGCGTGTTTCAGAATTGGCGGCTTTATCACATAAAAGCCCATACCTGGTTTTTCACATGGATAGGGCGGAGTTGAGGACTCGTCCTCAATTTCTGCCAAAAGTGGTCTCATCTTTTCATATGAACCAACCTATTGCCGGGCCTGTGGCTTCACGGGACTTGGAGGATTCCGAGTCCCTGGATGTGGTCAGGGCTTTAAAGATTTATGTGACCAGAACAGCTAGGATCAGGAAGACTGAGGCTCTGTTTGTTCTGTATGCGGCCAACAAGGTTGGCGCTCCTGCTTCAAAGCTGGATCTGTAACACGATTCAGCAGGCGCATTCTACGGCAGGATTGCCATTGCCTAAATCGGTTAAGGCCCATTCCACTAGGAAGGTGGGCTCTTCTTGGGCGGCTGCCCGAGGGGTCTCGGCATTACAGTTGTGCCGAGCAGCTACTTGGTCGGGGTCAAACACCTTTGCGAAGTTCTATAAGTTTGATACCCTGGCTGAGGAGCACCTCCTGTTTGCTCAATCGGTGCTGCAGAGTCATCCGCACTCTCCCGCCCGTTTGGGAGCTTTGGTATAATCCCCATGGTCCTTACGGAGTCCCAGCATCCTCTAGGACGTTAGAGAACATAGGATTTTACTTACCGGTAAATCTATTTCTCGTAGTCCGTAGAGGATGCTGGGCGCCCGTCCCAGGTGCGGACTTCTTCTGCATGACTTGTATATAGTTATTGCTTACATAAGGGTTATGTTATAGTTTTATCGGTTGTACCGAGGCTATATTGTTGTTCATACTGTTAACGGGGTAGTTTATCACAAGTTACACGGTGTGATTGGTGTGGCTGGTATGAATCTCACCCTTAGATTTACAAAAATCCTTCCTCGTACTGTCCATCTCCTCTGAGCACAGTTTCCCTAACTGAGGTCTGGAGGAGGGGCATAGAGGGAGGGGCCAGTGCACACCCAGAATCCAAAGCTTTCTTAAAGTGCCCTATCTCCTGCGGAGCCCGTCTATTCCCCATGGTCCTTACGGAGGCCCAGCATCCTCTACGGACTACGAGAAATAGATTTACCGGTAAGTAAAATCCTATTTTTTTTCGGGAGGCAATTAACCTACCAGTATATTTTTGGACTGTGGCAGATATCACCATTACCGATAGCCAAAAATACATTGCATCTCAATCAGTTTATCATCCTTATGGAAAGAATTAATATTATGTGTTAGATATCCTTGGTAACACTGCAGCCTGAATCTCAGAAGTGTCTATTTGATTGATCAATAGTAAATTGGCAGCACAGTGATAGTAACAGTTATACAGTTGTTAAAGAATTAACGTATGGTTTTTATGTTGCAATGCCTCATATAAACTTCACTGTGCTGCTAAAAGGAGATATATATATATTTTTATTATTCGCTGTGTAGACTGCTAATATATTGCCACCGTAGAGCATGGGACAGTGTGTCTGGATTAGTATCGCACACTGTGGGTATGTTTTATATATACTGTATACTACGTTATATAGGTAATTAACATTATAGAGTACAGGGTAAATAGTGTTCAATTGTTCAGTTGTTTATTAGCCTCTTGTAGTGTAAAGTACGCCTAAAACATATATTTTGCAGTATTAAATATAGGCTGTGACTGGCAATACAATAATCTGCTAATTGCCATGGTAGATGTGTACCAATCAGATCAGTGCATTTAGTAAACAGTAATAATTACAAATCTTGTTGTTCTTGGTGAATATTATGTTGCTAATATATAGTGCCAGTCCTTGGATGAAATAATAACCGCTAACCCTAAACTGTGAGAGTTACACACAAGGGTAAGGAATAGGAGGGACTGTTTAATCTCCCAGCACGGAAGGCAGAGATAGGGGAGGTCATGTAAGTTTACTGAACAACATGCAGCAGCGGGTGCCCGGCCAGTCTGCAGTTGGAGGCCAGAGGTCACATCTGATACGTGCAAGAGTATTCCCCTGCCGCTCCTGGACTGTCAATCGTCCGACCAAGCAAGTTCATCCATCACTCACCCCTCCTAGATGATGTCTCACTGCCCGCTGGTCTGCATGCTAGGGGGGGGAGATGCGGAGGGATTAGAAGCTGCTGCTGCTGCCACGGCCAATGGAGATGGACACTGCGCAGTAAGGTGTCCATAGTGGCTGGCCGCTCGCAGGCTCTGCAGGGCTGGCTCTCCGCGATTCTGTTCAAGCCCCATGTGCATTCCTAACCTATTTTGCATGCTCAAACTCTGCTCCCGTGGCGGCCGGACTTGCGCATGCACCGTTCAGGTTTCTTGCGGGGCTAGGGGATTCCGGGGGATTGGGAGGGCTGTGTGGGGCAGTGGGAGAATGTTTGCAGGATCGGGAGCCTCCCACAGAATGCGGGAGTGTTGGCAAGTATGGTATACTAGGAATTTGTCTTCGGTTTGCTATACAACAGCCAAGTAGGTAACAGCTATGTTCAGGAGTTCAGCAGGCGGACCGCTTTGGGAAAGAAACTTTTGAGGCTTCTGGTGGACCTGGCGGGGACGGCCCTGTAACACCTGCCTGAAGGAAGCAAGTTAAACATGCTGTGGCTGGGGTGTAGCTGGTCTTTTAGTATCTTCGTTGCTCGCTTTTTAGCTCTGGACATGTATAGGTCCTGGACAGAGGGAAGGTCGGCCCCGATGATCTTCACTGCGGTTCTGACCACCTTTTGGAGCCTGCATCTGTCCCTTGTGCTGGCGGAGCTGTACCATACCAGTATCGAGGAGCACAGTACCGACTCCACAATCGCGACGTAGAAGAGGAGCAGAAGCTTCTGTGGGATGTTTAACTTCCTTAGTTGCCTGATGAAGAACAACCTCTGCTGCGCTTTCCCGACAATGGCGTCTGCGTTGGACCCCCACTTAAGGTCCCGGGAGATTGTGGTCCCTAGAAACTTGAAGGAGTCCACTAGCGATACCACACTGTCAGCAATCGTTAGCGGAGGTGCACTAGCTGACTTCTTCCTGAAGTCCACTATCATCTCAACAGTTTTGAGGGGATTTAGTGCAAGGTTGTTGTGGGTGCACCACCGGGCCAACCGGTCTACTTCCTGTCTATAGGCCGATTCGTCCCCGTTCTTGATGAGGCCGATGACTGTGGTGTCATCGGCGAATTTGCTGATCTTTACTGATTGCGCCTCTGAGGTGCAGTGTGTAAACAGGCTAATGAAATGGCCCAGAAAAGCTCAGTGCTGTTAGATCTGTCATATAGTCAATAAAGTTCACATGGTTCTAAAACAGTCTATGTACCAGCCCCTGCAGTGCTAAAGGGCAATGTCACATACATCAGCATTCAGATGAGTAACGACGTGGAGTGTCTTTTTTTGTGAGCCTTAAATTCAGGTAGTGGCGCCAAGCTAAGAGTGTTGATGTGCCGGTTAGGGGGTGGTCTGGGTGGTTCGACTTTAATCTTTACTACAGTAACTACAGTAAATTATGGTGATTTTCATTCTTCTAAACTTTGCTTGCCTCTAGGTTGTGAGCCCTCCCTGAGCTTTGTGTTCTGTTGCACTAGACAGTGGGGAGAACAAAGCATCATACATAAAATAGGTACATACCATGTACACATAGTAAATGTATATGTGACCGCATAGCAGTGCAGACCCTGCTCATAAAATGGGATCAGTACGAAATCCCGCTGGACTGGATCCCGGCGGTCGGAATACCGACCAGCACAATCCTGACAGGGGGGCAAGTGCAACGCAGCCCCTTGCGGGCTTGCTGCGCCTGCCATACTGCGGGCACAGTGCCTCGTAACGCTCGGCACACTAATTTATTTTCCCTCTATGAGAGTCGTGGACACCCATGGAGGGAGAATATGTCGGGATTGTGCCGGTCGGGACCGCCGGGATTCCGTCCGGCGGGATCTTGATCGCATCGCCAAAGGATTGCTGACAGTATAATCAGGAAATGGGTACAGTTAAGACCAAGTATTGCCCAAGCTGTAGATTAGGGCTGTTGTGAGGGTGTACCCATGTGAGTTGTTGGAAGTAGGTTAAGCCATTAAAGAGATGGAATATGAGAGAGCATTTAAAGATTTGAAGGTTGCAGGAGAGTCTAATTGGACCTGGTAGAGATTTCCATGGGTACTGTTGAAGGAGAAGTCGTATAAACAAGTGATATGAGAGTTGAGGGACGGTGAAGAGCAAATCAAACAGATCTGGGTGCCTAAGGTAGAGTATTTTGACATGAGGTTTGGGGGCTTCATAGGTAACAGTGATTCATTAGATTTGTAATCTGAAGGATATGGAGAGCTAGTGTTTGCTGACATGGTGTGATGGGAGGAGATTACTTGAAGCTTTTATGGCAGATTGAAGTAGGGATAGATGGTTGTCGGCAGTGCCAGACCCCTCTCATAAATATTTCTAGAATTTTTATATGCGAGTATGTTCGGGATTCTGCTCAGGATAAGTCTCTGTCCCGATCACCTAGTATGGCAGCAGCATCTTCTCCTTCCATCACCTGGGTAAGAGCTGCTCTGTTTGTTGCACAGGAAACATTCTTGTGTTATTACAGGTGGAAATTGTTGCAAGAGGCTGGGGTCATGCATTAAATTCCAATCAGATATTTTTTCATTCTGTGTTGAGTTTGTATGTACTGATTGTGTAAGTGCTTTTCCACAAGGTACTTCCGTTTATTCCCACAACCCAAAAACATACTGGTAGACTAATTGGCTTTTGACAAAAAAATAATAACATTAGTGTATATATGTGATAGAGAACAGAGATTGCAAGGTCTTCTGGGACAGGGACTGAGGTCAGTGGCCAAATAATCTCTAAAAAGAGCTGTGGAATAGGTGTGTGCTATATAAATGTAAAGGCCAGTACTCACTGGCCGATGCGGGAGAGATGTGTGCTGGTGCTGCACAGCAGGCCAATCTAGCACCAGCGATAGCGATGCGCGAGGCTGCGCATCGCTATCGCTGTAGGGGGTACACACGGCGCGATCAGGCTTAAAATCTAAGCAATCTAGTCAGATTGCTTAGATTTTAAGCAGCGATCGCTCCGTGAGTACCGTCCTTAAATGTTAAACTGGTTAGTTTATAAGTTTTCCATGAGTAAACTTTAAAGGTCGAGTGCTGAGAGCAGAGCATTGTGGCGTGATAACTTTGCTTACCACCTGTGGTTTCTCAGCAATTAGATTACCATGTTTACCGTAAGGACTGGTGTATATTAAACTTTCAGCATTCTGTATTTGCGTTGTTGTAATTATTGTGCAGTTGAGTTATTTTCACACTTGGGAAAATCTTTTTTTTTTTTTTTGTTGCTGTTGTGCATTATGGGACTAATTCAGGTTGGATCGCAGTGTGCGATCCAACCGGAATTATTGAGAAAAAGATGCGGGCGCATGGGCAGCGCCCGTACTGTGCATGCTCCCGCATTTTCTGTGGGGGAGCCGCAGAAAATGCGATCGCCTCTGCCTGTCAATGCTCCATTTCCAGGGAAGAGATGGAGCGTTGCGGGGATGGGGAAAGCTGGACGAATGGGGGCGTGGTCACATGCAGACGCCGCGATCGCAAACGTGCGCCTGCAGGAGCCATCCTTTGTTTCTGCTAACAAGCAGAAATTGCGATGCATTAGCAATTTCTGCTTGTTGAACTGGGGGAGGCGCCGGTCAGCATGCTGGGCGGTCTTGCCTAGCGATGGGCTGCTCCCCGGCATGTGCTCCTAATTATCAGAATTTGCAATCCTTACTGGATTAGGCCCTACATTTGTTACACAATGTTACAGGATTGTTATGTTGCACAGTTACATTGGCACATGCAACGCAGCTCCTCTTAGATCAACAGCTCTGTATCCCGGATATCACACTTGTGCCAGTGACTGACTGCTCATAACCAAATTACAAATGTTTTTATTCTTTGTACTTTTGTATGACTTGAGCAACTCCTGAAGTGAAAGTGATGGATCTGCATTTTATGTCTGGAGATATGAATAAAAAATGATTTATCATAAATACGTAATTGGTCAATGAGCTGTTCTCTCTAGACATTATGTATACTGTACAATATACTGTAATATATTATAGCTTTTTGCTTAGGTACAAATTGCCCACTTAGAAGTATCTGACTAATAATTTTGTAATATAAACAAGATGCTCATTTGTCTGCCTATAGGCAGGGGGACGGAGATGGGGAGGAGTACAGTATACCTGGGGCTGCCAGGGAGTTGTGGCCAATCCCCAATCACATGTAGCCTCAATGCTGCTTCAGATGACCTCACCCAGGTATTCAATCAGGAGCGGATCTAGGCACAGGCAAGCAGGGCGGGCGCCTTGGGCGCAGCCGCTGTCGCCCTGCATTCACCCACCCGCACTCCGGCTGTAGCAGGCGCCGTGGGCTGTGTGGGTGCCCGCTGCAGCCGGCACCACTGTCAGGCGCTAGAGGTCATAATTGACCTCTAGTGTCTGTGCGGCGCTTTGGGAGAGACGTCATGACGTGTCTCCCACAGAGAGGAGCGGGCAGCCAGAGACGGAGCAGCAGCGGTCGGAAAGCAGGAGCAGGGCTGGTGAGTATTGTGTTTTTTTTTTTTTTTTGTAAGTGGCGCTAATATGGGGCAAATCTACTGGGGGCACAGCTACAGGGGGCATAACTGTCCATGCCCCTTACCTGTGAAGCCACGCCCCTATTTTTGATGTGCGGCGCACACTGACCATTTTACCTGCTGCGGAAGGAGGGGGTTTAACAAAGGAAACTTTCGCCCTGGGCACCCCCGCCATGATCCGGGGACCAATTTGGCTACCACACATGCCATTTTGCCGTCTATTTCCACCGCATTTGCAGCACCCGACGCTGGACTCCGGAGGACCACGTTTGGGAGCCACTGTCATGTGATTACAGAGGAGGAAAGGGTGAGGGCTGATGTTACAGTGAGACAGAGCTC
Organism: Pseudophryne corroboree; assembly: GCF_028390025.1. NCBI lineage: Eukaryota > Metazoa > Chordata > Amphibia > Anura > Myobatrachidae > Pseudophryne > Pseudophryne corroboree. The sequence goes on from NC_086444.1 coordinate 1,046,438,986, forward strand.
TGAGGGCTGTTCCAAGGGATTGCAACTTTCATTTGCTAAAAATGAATGCCATCACGATGCATCAATGTCACAAATCCCTGGTGAATTGGTCGGCTGAATATTGGAGTTATGCAGAAAAAGGCTAAATTATAAAAGTTAAAATCTGCAAATCTTTACATTTCTCTGCTTTTTAAATGTGTGAAACATAAAGCTTCATATATGCTAAATATAAGCTTCACTTAGCACTGAGCTCAGCCTCTCCCTTGCCATCCAAGCTGATATTTGAGTAAGTGGCAATCGATCAGGCTAATGTCTGCCTCTCGTTTTTCATATTTGAAAGGGGTTGTGGCTTAAAGTAATCACTGGCTGCTGGTGCCAGGAGCAGGGACTGCAGTATGTGTTAGGAGCTGGGAGGGATCAGTACAAGGAGCACAGGAAACCTGCAAAGCATGAGTGTCAAGCAGACAGGCTGAGTCCTATGGAACTCCTATCAGCTGCTCTTTAAATGTGGCCAGACAAGTTTTGGCTGCAGTGCGTCCTCCAGGAGTGTGCACCTTGGGAATACAGAAGCTGTATAATGGGTTGTTCAAGCAGCAAACTGTGTGCCTACGCCCCATGTGCTGCAACCAGGGTAATTCCAGTGGTTTTGGTTTTCTTTAGTTTTGATTATTTTTAAAAATTATCTCTACATTTTGAACCTTTTATCATGGAGTACTTGCTGCAGCAAAGGGAGCAATGCCAACATAGGACGTTTTACAAAGAGCAGATCGTTGCAGGGAGCAGTTACTTGTTCTGTTTTTACAGTACTGTTTACATCTAGTAGTGTCTCCAGAAGGATATTACACACAAGCGGTGAGACTGATAATATTCCTTTGTCATCCTGGGATAGCCATGTTCTGTTATGAGAATACATTTCCCACGTTTGCCTCTTATGCATGCTTTACCATGATATTCAGTCTTTTTCTCTTAAACGTATGTTTGTTTTCATCTGAAAAACGAGTGAAGATGCGTTTTGCTTTGTTATGCATACTTGCCTGTCGCTGCAGACCTAATGAATTAATGCGCTCTGGGGAATAGGTTGTGTCCTTTCCATTATACTAATAAGAATTCCTCCTCGTATACGGTTGACACTTCATATATCCATACACTCATGTAACCCAACCTGACCCCACTACAAGTTATCTGCTCCCACCTGATCTATCTTCAATTACCATATATCATCCCGCACCCTTTTACTTGTGTCTGTTTTACTTTTTAGGGTGTAAACTTTTAGCCGGGTTCTCATTCCTATGGCCCCTTGTTTGTGTATGTTTTAAAATCACACTCTTGTAATGCAGTGTACGTATAATTTTGTACCGCAATGTCAAATGTAGGCAATATTTATATATTATTACAATTTTTGCTTAGCAAGGAATATAGATACATCTTGTGGATCAGTTTGTGAGTGGAAGGAGAGTCGCCACTTGGCAAGCGATGAATCTGCTGTTTTCTGCAGTCAGCTGCTGCTTTGAACATGTTTCTTTTTGTTTGCTGTATTATATTGCACTTGTGGTTTGGAAGTGGTTTATGTTTTTTTTTGTATTTGATTTGTTTCTCGTATGTTTGGGTGGAAAGTTTTATTACTGTTCCTTTTAGATAGGTATGAAACAAGCACAGCCAGGATCTCTTCCCCTAAAATGATCTGTAAGTTCCCTGTCGATCACAAACTTGGTTAAATACTTTTCCTGAGGGTGTTTTGCATATATACCTGGTAAGGAAAATGTTAGCAAGTGTAACTGCAGCACTCTAGGTTTCATAGGGGTCTATGTACTAAGCCTTGGATGGAGATTAAGTACCAGCCAATCAGCTCCTGTTATGTCACAGACTGGGTTTGAAAAATGACAGGAGCTGATTGGCTGGTATTCTATCTCCATCCAAGGCTTAGTAAATAGAACCCATAGTCTTGTTGGTATGGAACATCTTACTTGTCTGTTGTATATTTTGCTTACTGGTTGTTTAACAACAATAATTCTCATTATTTGTTACAGCGTGAAGAGGCACTGAGAAAGCGCAAGGAACTATCTCAGGAACTTCTGAACTTGCGTGGTGATTTAGGTGAGAATAAATCAATGCTATGTGTATCTAATATGACATTGCATACAACTCATGAGTTGGTATACCGGTCTTCTGTATGTTTGCAGTGCCATGTTAGTGATATTTGGTATCTGCAGGATAAATGTCCTTTTCAAGCCTGCCAGGATATACTATAGTTTTATATTTAAGGTATCCTCATTAATTGATTTGTCTCAATGATTTACCCCTCATTATTTTGGTGGCAAAGAGTTAAAGATTTTAAAATTCTTGTAAATGGCTTTTCCCCTAAGGCAGATTCCCATGGAAACTCTGGAGTTCTGAATTTCTCTAGAGCCTGTTAGTTGACCCCGGGTTCATCAGATTCCTGGCAGTTATCTCACTGAGGCACAGCTCAGCCTCTGGAAACAGGTCTGCATTCTACAACCTCCTTCCTCACAGGGAAGCCAATTTTGTCTGTCCAAACCCATCCCACAAAAGTAAACTTGCATGTTGGTGAAGAGTGATGTAGAATTTCTCAATGATTATCGGTTAGCAGCAGTAACGTGAGGTAAAAATCTGGGGAGGCACTCCATATATTATATATATATATATATATATATATATATATATATATATATATATATATATATATATATATAAAGCACCATCCATCTCTATATTGTATTTGGAAAGGTGGTCCAAAAGAGAGCTTAAAGTATGCAAGGTGATCTGTAATAAGCCAATTAAAGGCAAGTGTACATTTTGGTGACTGCTTGTCATTAAGCCAAGCGTTGCTGCAAGCTCACTGATAGCACTCACTCTGCTCACATAACTTCTTAGTGGACAGTGTGGAAATTAGAGCGAAACTAATTATTTATTTATTACCAGTTATTTATATTTTTCTATGCGTTTTCAGGTGAGAAAAATGAATATCATGTACTAGAATCTTCCTGGCTAATGGCCAGTATTTGTTGCTGTGGGAGGCTCACATATGGCGGTGTCATGCAAGATTGGCCCAAGCTGCCAAACAGGGCTACAAAATAATCATTGTTATTTCTAAAACACCTCAAGCGTTAGAAATGACCAAAATAAAATGACCAAAATAAAAGCATACACAAACACATAACCATTAGAGGCGAGGCTGTTTGAGGAGGTACAGGCAAAGGTTAGAGATTACCTGCTCATGAGAATTGACAGTATAGAGAGACAGCAGGAACTAGTGGGATGGAGTGGCATGGGACTGAAACTGGCACAACATGTGGAGGGAGTAGTATCCTGGTGCGGGTAGGATAAGCTATAGGAACAGCCAGGCTTTGAGAGTGCTTTTGAAATATTAAAGGTTCTGGGTGGGACTGGGGAACTGCAGAAGTGAGATTTTGGAGGCACTGGGAGAGGCCACATATGGCCAATTGTGCCACTTTTGTGTGCCAAGTGACCAGATCATTGCTAAAACAGCGTTCGTGTCGTGAAAAGATGGCTGCATTCATCACATTTTCTAACGTAAGGCTCTTATTTGTATTGGAATATTACTGTTCATTAGAGTAGTTTAAGGAACAAACACCCTATACCAGGCCTGGCCAACCTGTGGCTCTCCAGATGTTGTGAAACTACACATCCCAGCATGCCCTGCCATGGTTTTCACATTCCTTAATAGCAAAACAGCGGCAAAGCATGATGGGACTTGTAGTTTTGCGACAGCTGGAGAGCCACAGGTTGGCCAGGCCTGCCCTATACAATACCAGTGGTGACATTTAATTTTTATTCTGAGCCCTTTTGGTCAGATTATTCTGGTTTTCAAAGCAGTTAATCTGGTCACTGTCCATGCTTGATCTCTGTCCTCCTCTTTATCCGCACAAAAGCTTGAAGTACAAGAGTGATGATGGTACTTTCTACCAGGCATGTCTATACAGGAGCATTAAGGCCCATATAGACGGGCCGATGCAGGAGAGATGTTTGCTGAGCGAACCGCTCAGCACACATCTCTCCCGCCGCTCAGCACAGCGCGATCTGTGCACGGCAGGCCAATCTAGCAGCAGCGATAGCATCGCTATCGCTGTAAGGGGTACACACGGAGCGATCAGGCTTATATTCTAAGCAATCTAGTCAGATTGCTTAGAATATCGCTCCGTGAGTACCCCCCTTTAGTCCTTTCTTTACTGTGCTTATTAAGTACAATATACTTTGCTGTGTACAGTACGAGAATAATTATAACACATGAATGCCTTTTTTATTTTTTTGTTACTATCCCATATCCTTAATCTGAAACATGAATTTTGAGAATGTTATATGAAATACAGTATATGGATAAACATGTTTGCTTTGTTGCTGGTTGTAGTTTTATTAGCTTTATTTGTTTAATGGGGGTTGCTCCTACTCTTTAATATCCATTGAATCAATGTTTTCATGACCAAACGTTTTCACTTCAGTTTACATTAATACTCTTTTTCCACCTGTGTAGCACGGGTCGCAGCGGCTGCGACCCGTGCTACAGCCCCTTCAGGACAGCGTTCACCAACCTGGCAATTGCCGGGTTGGTGACGCGGCAGAGGCGGCGCTGGGAGATCACATGATCTCCCAGCGCCACCCTCCCATACACTGTGAACGGGAGCCGTGTCACCTCGACACGGCTCCCGTTCACACTAGACAGCTAGCCGAGTTGAACACGTGTTCATCCCGGCTAGCTACCCGGGTCAGATTCCCGGATCACTTGATCCGGGAATTTGCCGGGGGACCCTTTTCCACTAGGGAAAAACACGGGTAAATGCGCACCCCCGCACATTTACCCTTGTTTCTTAGAGCTAGTGGAAAAGGGGTATTAATAGTAATAGCTCCTTAGTCAACATCAGGGGTTATATTTCCAAAAAAACATTGGAGAATAGCAAAATGCACTGCTAAACTTGGAGCCGTACCTAGACATTTTGGTGCCCTGTGGCAGAAAGAGAATTGGTGCAGGGGATTAACTTCTGTGGTACACCAATTCCCAATAAATAGTACCAATTCACATTACACCACACAGTAGTACCTTTTATACATGTTACTCCACAGTAGAGCCTCTTATACACATTATGTCATGGTGACCTCCTTGTTCCTCTTTCTCGTCATTCCTTCCCTGGAGCAGCTATGCTGGTGCTTACTTTTTTGTGCCCAGGCGGAAGACCCTCTGGGAAAACGTCATCTATCCCAGTCACTGCAGTAGACGCGAAGGGGGGGTGGAGAACACATGGCAGTCAGCAGCAGCACTGTCCGTTGTAATGCATGTTAGCAGCAGTGCGTCCTACAGAGAAGGAGCAAGGCAAGGAGCAGTGCTGCAGCTTCCAGCAGCGCATACATAGGCGAGCACGGGTGGATGCAGTCCAGTCAGTGCGCCCACAGGACAGATGTGCTGTGTGCTGAGCACTGTCTGCAACACCCTACAGCTCTGGCTAAACTAGATAATCTTCTGTATTATGGTACACAGTTTTGCGTTAGAGACTATCCTTTACAAGTATATAATTATTGTGTGCTTTTTGTCATAAGTAGGCTGTTATTTATTGTGCTACAGATTACTTAGAAGTTATTACATACTTTTATTCAGTTGTCCTAGGAGTTCAGTATTCTGAAATGATAAAAATAGCTTCTTATCTATATACCAAGAGTCTCCCTGTATTAAGTGCCTTTGGAAAAAAAAAAGAAAGCAGTGTGACACCTCTTATCATGCTGGTGGTATTCATGTCTGCAACCACTGGCCTTGTAACGACCTTGTATCTGTTTTTAAACCTTGTCAATTTGTTCTTGTTCTTTAAGCCTTAAATAGTGGTGTTAGATGGTAAAACATAGAGCCATAGAGTTTTGGGAATAGTAACCTGTGGGGTATTTGTTTGTTTTTCTGGTTTCATTCGTTTGTGTGGAAAGATTCAGGGTCTGATTTAGAGATCAGTGTACAGCTCTTTACATAGTGTACCGTGTGTAGATTGGCTTACCTCGCTCACCTCATGCAGAGTAATATGCAGTATGGGTAAACAGAGTTTTATGAAATTGGTGCAACTGGGGTGAAAAGAGGTGTTCTCACATAGGCAAAGTTAAATGAGGGCGTATTCATGCAGTTGGTGGCCATGCAGCCTGCCAGTTTTTGCAAATGCGTTTTTTGGGAGGTGTACCTTTTTCCACCTGCTATAGGGAGGTACAATTATGCAGTGATGGCAAAAATGTGTTGGTAAGGCACATATGCAGCCTATGCAGAGGCATGCACATCTCTGTTGTATCCTGTGTCTAGAAATACGCTGCCTTTACCAAAATGTATCTTTGAGTGTTCCACAGCTGCATTGGTCCCCTGGGCCTTTAACTTAAAATGGACAAATGGATGCAATGTGTACAATTTACAACTGAATCCTGGATATTCTAGTAAAATACAAATACCTTCCATCATTTTTACCTTCCAACTGTCCTGTTTTGGGGAATAGGGACACAATAAAGGGTGTGGTCATGCATCACTGGGGCGTGTCCAGCACGTCCAAACTGCTGCCCTTCACCCACCCGCCCTCATTCTCTAACCCCTTTAGAAAACATCATGACAAATGCGTCCCGAGCAGCAGCTATGTACTATATGGTCCAAACCTCCTGGTACAATCACAGCTTCATGGTCCTAATCAGGGCTGTCTTTTCGTTTGGACTCAATGGACACTTGCCCAAAGGCCCTAGGAGTATAAAGGCCCTAGACTAATAGCTGAGGGTCTCCTCTTTCCAGAGGTACCAGATTTTTGAAAATCGGCCATGGGGAACCAGAGATATCGAACTTCAAAGCAGTGGTCCCCATCCAAGCCTGTTAATTGCTCTTCCCAACAAGATATCTTGGGTTCTGTCTGACTTAGTTTTTGTAATATACCCTCATAAAATCTCTGAGACTCTCACCTTTTGGTGGACACTGGCAGCTTGTCTATACTATGCCCAGAACCAGAGAGATCGCCTTCAAGCAGCTGGTCCCAGCTCCAGCTCCACACGCCCAATATGCAGTTTTATATTTTCATTGGTGGATTACTCTGGCTTCTGAACTCTGATCCCCAAGTCCCCAGTAGATCCTGAAAGGTGGGACTCTCTAGTTTTTTTTATTTAATTCAAAGCTAAGAAATCTATTTTCAGGAACTTGAGATATCTGCAATCAAGCAAGCTGCCCTCCCATCAGAAAATTATGAATATTAAGCCCACTCCACAATCCACCCCTCCCCTATGTATTAAACACCCCTTACCACCCTGGAAGCCATGTACCAGGGACTTTTCACTCCGCCCAATGCCCCCTTCTACAGTTTAGTGTTCTCCCTCCTGCCCCATATGTGCAGTAATGGAGTAATAAGAAGAAATTACTGCTCCAGGTACTACATGCTGAGTGGAAGATAGAATACCTCCTACCGCCCTCTGGACATCAAATCTGCCGCTGATAGCACACCACTGGAGGATGGGTTGGGGGCTTAGTGCATTGCTGTGACCAGGGGCCTAACCTGCTGTTAAGATGGCCCTGGTCCTAATGAGTATTGATGGGTCCCGCCAGACTATCATAACAAAATGGAGATAATTGTGAGCCATGCACACTGGAGGCAACTGTGGTCATTCTGTAAAACACATTTTGAAGGGCTTTTGAAATCTGCAGTTATTGCACTGTAAAATCTAGTTCTATGGATGGACCTAGGGACGTCCTCGTTGCAGGGTTGTATGACTTGTAGATCTGTTCAATGTAGCACACTATAAAAGTATAGAATTAATTGAATAAAAACTTGTGCCTTTAATACATAAACCTATTTGGCTGACAAAATTGTAGCATTTATGGGGGCCGAATCTGGATTTCTTTGTTTTTGGGCACTAATGACCTGAAGATGTGTTTTCGTTGTAGTTGCCAGATCATTCCCGTATAATGGTCTCTTGGGACAATCCGGTGAACTCTGATTTGTTTCCCCTAGTTGTGGCTTTTTCCTGTGAAAACCAGTTTATTTCACAGAAGTTATAGTAGTTTGCATGGATTGAGTGTATTTTGGTGTGCTTTACATTTCAATCAAAAAGAGAAACTCTTATGTTTATGTGCTGTATACACTTCCATTTTATATATTCAATCTATAAATATAAAAACCCCACCAATACTGTAATTAAATATCCAACCCATTCGGCTTGATTACTGTGAAATCTCTTCACTTCATCACACACACACACACGTTCAAAAGGAATTCTTAATCTGAGAGCAGCTAAGCAGCCTCCTCCATTCTGTGTGGTAATCCTGGGGACGGGGATGTCTGTGATAGGAGTGATTGTGTATTCCATGTGTTTGGAGCTGTGAAAGGTGGTGGAAAACTATACATATGTCTTTGGCTCTGAACACTGCCTCGTAAATCACATGACTGACAGTAAGCCAGTGATGCAAAAACTATTTAATGGCTCAAGCTTGTAATTACCACAGCATCAACATGGCCCAGGCTAGTTCATGAGACGTCTTACTCATGCAGTAGACAAACCATATTTCCTATTACTGAGGGCAAAACAAGCATTTGAATACTGTTCATGAAAGACACTAGGTTAACACGGCCGCTTCTTAATAATGGAATTTATGATGTAGCACTGTAACTATTTAGGATATTTTTGGCGGAGTTTGGAAATGTTTTCCATGGCATCGTTTCATAGTGTATGCAGAGATGTTTTCTTATTTGATGCCATTCTTCAAGGAACAAATACTCCTATCATGCAAGTGAGCCTTTTTAGACAAACCCCTTCCCAGCGGCAGTAAATTGTTGGGGCTTACAGCACCTGTCATCTGTTTCCAGCCCCCAGTTCCCAGACCCGGGTCAAACCTCTGTCTTTACCTCAGACAAAAATGCTGATTCAGATCTGCATGTACAAATGTTTGTAATACTGCACCTGAATAGACCAAACTTAGTACATAGCAGTCAGTATGGTATTAGGTACTCTTTCTCTAGGACATACTATAATACACTATTATACACATAAGCTTCCCTTCCTAGAAATAGTGGTGGAATTATACATTGGACTGGCTCCTACGGTGTGCCAAATTGGGCAACCCCCTTAACTTAAATTTAATGTGCTGTATAATGATATAAAAACAGGTTGACCAAGTAAACTGGTTGGCACTTTAGTAAATCAGCAGCTCTCCCTTAAATAGTAGTGTAGTGAGTGCAGTCAATTTCTTTTGCATCCCAGTTGTAATCAGGTTGTATATAAATTGGGTTTCTATGTGCAAATAGCCAGGTCACCGGCATTACTGTTTGTTTTATACTTGTTGTTTTTTTTAAAGAGGTTCTTCCCAAATAAAGAAATACAACAATCATGCCACATATAGATTATTGGAAATTGTAAGAAAAGTGAATGAGGCATGTCTGCTAAAGTGTGATTTACCAAAATAGTGATTATCTTAGGTTTATAGTGATTTACAGGCTGATTTTCTAATCATCAAATCTATTAAGTAATTCTGCCTATGAATAACCAGTCACCTATTCCTCAGTGATGTGTATGGAATAACCAGTCACCTATTCCTCAGTGATGTGTATGAATCTATTCTTTATTTAGTAAATACATTTTAAGATTGACTTGTTTCAAATACAATGTAGAGATGAGCGCCTGAAATTTTTCGGGTTTTGTGTTTTGGTTTTGGGTTCGGTTCCGCGGCCATGTTTTGGGTTCGACCGCGTTTTGGCAAAACCTCACCGAATTTTTTTTGTCGGATTCGGGTGTGTTTTGGATTCGGGTGTTTTTTTCAAAAAACCCTAAAAAACAGCTTAAATCATAGAATTTGGGGGTCATTTTGATCCCATATTATTATTAACCTCAAAAACCATAATTTCCACTCATTTTCAGTCTATTCTGAATACCTCACACCTCACAATATTATTTTTAGTCCTAAAATTTGCACCGAGGTCGCTGGATGACTAAGCTAAGCGACCCTAGTGGCCGACACAAACACCTGGCCCATCTAGGAGTGGCACTGCAGTGTCACGCAGGATGGCCCTTCCAAAAAACACTCCCCAAACAGCACATGACGCAAAGAAAAAAAGAGGTGCAATGAGGTAGCTGTGTGACTAAGCTCAGCGACCCAAGTGCCCGACACAAACACCTGGCCCATCTAGGAGTGGCACTGCAGTGTCACGCAGGATGTCCCTTCCAAAAAACCCTCCCCAAACAGCACATGACGCAAAGAAAAATAAAAGAAAAAAGAGGTGCAAGATGGAATTGTCCTTGGGCCCTCCCACCCACCCTTATGTTGTATAAACAGGACATGCACACTTTAACCAACCCATCATTTCAGTGACAGGGTCTGCCACACGACTGTGACTGATATGACGGGTTGGTTTGGACCCCCACCAAAAAAGAAGCAATTAATCTCTCCTTGCACAAACTGGCTCTACAGAGGCAAGATGTCCACCTCATCATCATCCTCCGATATATCACCGTGTACATCCCCCTCCTCACAGATTATCAATTCGTCCCCACTGGAATCCACCATCTCAGCTCCCTGTGTACTTTGTGGAGGCAATTGCTGCTGGTCAATGTCTCCGCGGAGGAATTGATTATAATTCATTTTAATGAACATCATCTTCTCCACATTTTCTGGATGTAACCTCGTACGCCGATTGCTGACAAGGTGAGCGGCGGCACTAAACACTCTTTCGGAGTACACACTTGTGGGAGGGCAACTTAGGTAGAATAAAGCCAGTTTGTGCAAGGGCCTCCAAATTGCCTCTTTTTCCTGCCAGTATAAGTACGGACTGTCTGACGTGCCTACTTGGATGCGGTCACTCATATAATCCTCCACCATTCTTTCAATGTTGAGAGAATCATATGCAGTGACAGTAGACGACATGTCCGTAATCGTTGTCAGGTCCTTCAGTCCGGACCAGATGTCAGCATCAGCAGTCGCTCCAGACTGCCCTGCATCACCGCCAGCGGGTGGGCTCGGAATTCTGAGCCTTTTCCTCGCACCCCCAGTTGCGGGAGAATGTGAAGGAGGAGATGTTGACAGGTCGCGTTCCGCTTGACTTGACAATTTTGTCACCAGCAGGTCTTTGCACCCCAGCAGACTTGTGTCTGCCGGAAAGAGAGATCCAAGGTAGGTTTTAAATCTAGGATCGAGCACGGTGGCCAAAATGTAGTGCTCTGATTTCAACAGATTGACCACCCGTGAATCCTTGTTAAGCGAATTAAGGGCTGCATCCACAAGTCCCACATGCCTAGCGGAATCGCTCCCTTTTAGCTCCTTCTTCAATGCCTCCAGCTTCTTCTGCAAAAGCCTGATGAGGGGAATGACCTGACTCAGGCTGGCAGTGTCTGAACTGACTTCACGTGTGGCAAGTTCAAAGGGCATCAGAACCTTGCACAACGTTGAAATCATTCTCCACTGCACTTGAGACAGGTGCATTCCACCTCCTATATCGTGCTCAGTTGTATAGGCTTGAATGGCCTTTTGCTGCTCCTCCAACCTCTGAAGCATATAGAGGGTTGAATTCCACCTCGTTACCACTTCTTGCTTCAGATGATGGCAGGGCAGGTTCAGTAGTTTTTGGTGGTGCTCCAGTCTTCTGTACGTGGTGCCTGTACGCCGAAAGTGTCCCGCAATTCTTCTGGCCACCGACAGCATCTCTTGCACGCCCCTGTCGTTTTTTAAAAAATTCTGCACCACCAAATTCAAGGTATGTGCAAAACATGGGACGTGCTGGAATTTGCCCATATTTAATGCACACACAATATTGCTGGCGTTGTCCGATGCCACAAATCCACAGGAGAGTCCAATTGGGGTAAGCCATTCTGCGATGATCTTCCTCAGTTGCCGTAAGAGGTTTTTAGCTGTGTGCGTATTCTGGAAAGCGGTGATACAAAGCGTAGCCTGCCTAGGAAAGAGTTGGCGTTTGCGAGATGCTGCTACTGGTGCCGCCGCTGCTGTTCTTGCGGCGGGAGTCCATACATCTACCCAGTGGGCTGTCACAGTCATATAGTCCTGACCCTGCCCTGCTCCACTTGTCCACATGTCCGTGGTTAAGTGGACATTGGGTACAACTGCATTTTTTAGGACACTGGTGAGTCTTTTTCTGACGTCCGTGTACATTCTCGGTATCGCCTGCCTAGAGAAGTGGAACCTAGATGGTATTTGGTAACGGGGGCACACTGCCTCAATAAATTGTCTAGTTCCCTGTGAACTAACGGCGGATACCGGACGCACGTCTAACACCAACATAGTTGTCAAGGACTCAGTTATCCGCTTTGCAACAGGATGACTGCTGTGATATTTCATCTTCCTCACAAAGGACTGTTGGACAGTCAATTGCTTACTGGAAGTAGTACAAGTGGGCTTACGACTTCCCCTCTGGGATGACCATCGACTCCCAGCAGCAACAACAGCAGCGCCAGCAGCAGTAGCGTTACACGCAAGGATGCATCGGAGGAATCCCAGGCAGGAGAGGACTCGTCAGAATTGCCAGTGACATGGCCTGCAGGACTATTGGCATTCCTGGGGAAGGAGGAAATTGACACTGAGGGAGTTGGTGGGGTGGTTTGCGTGAGCTTGGTTACAAGAGGAAGGGATTTACTGGTCAGTGGACTGCTTCCGCTGTCGGCCCAAGTTTTTGAACTTGTCACTGACTTATTATGAATGCGCTGCAGGTGACGTATAAGAGAGGATGTTCCGAGGTGGTTAACGTCCTTACCCCTACTTATTACAGCTTGACAAAGGGAACACACGGCTTGACACCTGTTGTCCGCATTTCTGGTGAAATACTTCCACACCGAAGAGCTGATTTTTTTGGTATTTTCACCAGGCATGTCAACGGCCCTATTCCTCCCACGGACAACAGGTGTCTCCCCGGGTGCCTGACTTAAACAAACCACCTCACCATCAGAATCCTCCTGGTCAATTTCCTCCCCAGCGCCAGCAACACCCATATCCTCCTCATCCTGGTGTACTTCAACACTGACATCTTCAATCTGACTATCAGGAACTGGACTGCGGGTGCTCCTTCCAGCACTTGCAGGGGGCGTGCAAATGGTGGAAGGCGCATGCTCTTCACGTCCAGTGTTGGGAAGGTCAGGCATCGCAACCGACACAATTGGACTCTCCTTGTGGATTTGGGATTTCGAAGAACGCACAGTTCTTTGCGGTGCTACTGCTTTTGCCAGCTTGAGTCTTTTCATTTTTCTAGCGAGAGGCTGAGTGCCTCCATCCTCATGTGAAGCTGAACCACTAGCCATGAACATAGGCCAGGGCCTCAGCCGTTCCTTGCCACTCCGTGTGGTAAATGGCATATTGGCAAGTTTACGCTTCTCCTCCGACAATTTTATTTTAGGTTTTGGAGTCCTTTTTTTACTGATATTTGGTGTTTTGGATTTGACATGCTCTGTACTATGACATTGGGCATCGGCCTTGGCAGACGACGTTGCTGGCATTTCATCGTCTCGGCCATGACTAGTGGCAGCAGCTTCAGCACGAGGTGGAAGTGGATCTTGATCTTTCCCTAATTTTGGAACCTCAACATTTTTGTTCTCCATATTTTAATAGGCACAACTAAAAGGCACCTCAGGTAAACAATGGAGATGGATGGATACTAGTATACAATTATGGATGGACTGCCGAGTGCCGACACAGAGGTAGCTACAGCCGTGGACTACCGTACTGTACTGTGTCTGCTGCTAATATAGACTGGTTGATAAAGAGAAGTAGTAGTAGTTGTATGTATGTATAAAGAAGAAAGAAAAAAAAAACCACGGGTAGGTGGTATACAATTATGGACGGACTGCCGAGTGCCGACACAGAGGTAGCTACAGCCGTGGACTACCGTACTGTACTGTGTCTGCTGCTAATATAGACTGGTTGATAAAGAGATGTAGTAGTAGTATGTATGTATAAAGAAGAAAGAAAGAAAAACCACGGGTAGGTGGTATACAATTATGGACGGACTGCCCAGTGCCGACACAGAGGTAGCTACAGCCGTGGACTACCGTACTGTACTGTGTCTGCTGCTAATATAGACTGGTTGATAAAGAGATGTAGTAGTAGTAGTAGTAGTAGTAGTAGTAGTAGTAGTAGTATGTATGTATAAAGAAGAAAGAAAAAAAAAACACGGGTAGGTGGTATACAATTATGGACGGACTGCCCAGTGCCGACACAGAGGTAGCTACAGCCGTGGACTACCGTACTGTACTGTGTCTGCTGCTAATATAGACTGGTTGATAAAGAGATGTAGTAGTAGTAGTAGTAGTATGTATGTATAAAGAAGAAAGAAAAAAAAACCACGGGTAGGTGGTATACAATTATGGACGGACTGCCCAGTGCCGACACAGAGGTAGCTACAGCCGTGGACTACCGTACTGTACTGTGTCTGCTGCTAATATAGACTGGTTGATAAAGAGATGTAGTAGTAGTATGTATGTATAAAGAAGAAAGAAAAAAAAACCACGGGTAGGTGGTATACAATTATGGACGGACTGCCCAGTGCCGACACAGAGGTAGCTACAGCCGTGGACTACCGTACCGTACTGTACTGTGTCTGCTGCTAATATAGACTGGTTGATAAAGAGATGTAGTAGTAGTAGTAGTATGTATGTATAAAGAAGAAAGAAAAAAAAAACACGGGTAGGTGGTATACAATTATGGACGGACTGCCGAGTGCCGACACAGAGGTAGCTACAGCCGTGAACTACCGTACTGTGTCTGCTGCGACTGGATGATAAATAATGATATAAAAAATATATATATATCACTACTGCAGCCGGACAGGTATATATTATATAATGACGGACCTGCTGGACACTGTCTGTCAGCAGAATGAGTTTTTTATAGAATAAAAAAAAAAACACCACACAAGTGAAGTCACACGACGAGTGTTTAACTTTTTCAGGCAATCACAATATAGTATACTATACTACTAACTATACTGGTGGTCAGTGTGGTCGGGTCACTGGTCAGTCACACTGGCAGTGGCACTCCTGCAGCAAAAGTGTGCACTGTTTAATTTTAATAATAATATGTACTCCTGGCTCCTGCTATAACCTATAACTGGCACTGCAGTGCTCCCCAGTCTCCCCCACAATTATAAGATGTGTGAGCTGAGCACAGTCAGATATATACATAGATGATGCAGCACACTGGGCTGAGCAGTGCACACAGATATGGTATGTGACTGAGTCACTGTGTATCGTTTTTTTCAGGCAGAGAACGGATATATTAAATAAAACTGCACTGTCTGGTGGTCACTGTGGTCAGTCACTAGTAAACTCTGCACTCTCTACAGTTCTACAGTACTCCTAAGCTCCAGTAAATCAGGTCAATCTCTCTCTCTCTCTCTTCTAATCTAAATGGAGAGGACGCCAGCCACGTCCTCTCCCTATCAATCTCAATGCACGTGTGAAAATGGCGGCGACGCGCGGCTCCTTATATAGAATCCGAGTCTCGCGAGAATCCGACAGCGTCATGATGACGTTCGGGCGCGCTCGGGTTAACCGAGCAAGGCGGGAAGATCCGAGTCGCTCGGACCCGTGAAAAAAAACATGAAGTTCGTGCGGGTTCGGATTCAGAGAAACCGAACCCGCTCATCTCTAATACAATGTAGTTCAAAACCATTGAGATGAAAGAGAGAGAAATGAAGTAGGCATGTACATGCACTGACATTAATGGTTCCATTCACATCATTATTTCAGCTCAACTGAAATTAGTGGCAAAAGTTGCTATAAAGTGTCTAATGTTACTAGCCAAACACTAGTTATTGATATTTGGGCACCTTTTTGAAGTAGTTGGGTGAAGGAATGCGTTAAGCAACCCACCTGTCGGGATGCTGTTGGTCATGTGACCGGCGCCGGATCACAGACAGACGGGATGCCGAAGGATAGTATTGGGGTGCTCCCTTAGGGTTAGGCACCCCATCCAATGTCTGCATATTTAGTGTCGGGATGCTGCAGCCGGTCATTTGACCGCCAGAATATCGTATGAATTCCTGGGTGAAAACCAGATTATCCTGCGTTGTTTATTCCCTTGTCCCCAGAATTAACCAGTTTCCCTCCTGAATGCACACTTTAAATGGTTAATTTGTTGACATTTGGATTATGCTTTTTATTGAAATCTACAGATATGTCCTCAAACTTTTGCCAAATAGCCCCGCTTATCCACACCAAAACACTAATCCTAAATGCTGTACCTAGCACACTAGGGGCTAACTAAGACTCACAGCGGATAAATCCAGGTGAAAAGGCGAAAGACTGGTCCAATACAAGTGACTCACACCATGTATTGTTTTACATATTCCGCCACTTTATACTGATGCCTTTGCTGCAAAAATACTAATCCTGGCTGCGGGAGGCGGGACTAGGGTTAGGCTGCAGGGGGAGGGGGGTTTTGGATTAGGCACACCGGAGTAGGATAGGGTTAGGCTGCAGTGGGGTGGGGCGTTGGTTAGGTTCAGAATGCAGGGATGGAGGGGAGCTTAGGTTTGGGCACACCGGGGAGGGTTAGGGTTAGGCTGCGGAAGGGTTGGGGCGTTAGGGTTAGGCTTCAGTAACAGAGGGTTAAGGGGGTTAGGGGCATCTTGCTTACCGACCTCTGTCAGGATTCTAAACAGCAGGATGCCACAGTCAGTATTCAGACTGCTGGCATCCCGCCCCAACTCGAGTGACCCTAGCCAGGCATAATTATGCTTTATCTGCCACTTTATGCCAGTTCCTGTACAATAAAAATAATAATCCTAAACACACCAAGGGAATCGCGCGGTGTCTCACGCCATGTGGCGCAAAAAGGGCAGGCGTACATCTGTAATAAGTACAGCAAAGTAGTTGCAGTGGAAGGTTCTAATGTTCAGTATTGTAACACAAGGACGTGCTGGAATTAGTAGCAAAGCAAACAGGAGGAACCATACACCTTGCCCTGCAGGCAGGCAGAAAGTGTGCAGCCAGATTTAGATTTGGGTGGGTCCTTTCCTAGCTCACCTGTCCAGCATCTGCAAGCAACACGGCAATATTTTAGCTGCATGGAAAAAAATTTTGTTCCTCTCCAGAAGGTTATCCAAATGTCAGGCTATACTGTAACTAGCACCCAACCCCCCTCTGCCCACACCATTACGTGCTAATGCGGTCACCAGCAGTGTAAGACATACACAAGTACAGTAATGCATTTTCTGTATTAAAGTGATTCTTTCAAATTTGTTTTTGGAATTTTGACTCTAGATGATCCACTTGTTTACCAGGCAAGTGTATTTCAAGGGGTCTATAAATAATGCACCTTTTAGAGTGTTACAAGGTGCTAGGAGTGGAGGCTACACTGCAGCGTTAGGAGTGTTCCCTACAGACAGCTCATAAGGAAGAGTTTTATGCCAGTCTCAGCCATGGTCACAAATGGCTCTGGTAATATGAGAAACCTGTTTACAAATTCTTCATTTAGAATTTTGAGACTCGCAATTTCAGAACTGGATTTTTCTTAGACACAATATAATGTATTTACGTTTTTGGCACCATTGCTTTTGCCAAAATGCTTTATGAAAGCGTTAAATACTATTAGTAATACAGTATGTATTATACAATCTGGAATGCTTCTTTTTATTTTCATTCTGGTTTTCAGAACTTACTCCATTGTGGGTTTCGGAATAAGAGATCTCTTACATTTTAATCAGCTATCTCTCCATGGCAGGGGTGTGTTCTATTTATACAAGAAGAATGCTTGCTGGATCTGCCATGTGTTTTTCTTATTTGTATGGAGTATCATAATTTAGCAGAATCTAAAAGCACTGCTGTACGATCACTATAAAATATTTCCCAGTTTCTGATTGAGGATTTAAATAAGACTACAGAAATTTGCCTCCAACCTGCAAAATAAATTATAATGACCCATACCCTCCAACATGACCCGCCCCACTAGGTACAAAATGCTCTGTTTCTGGACTTCCTTCTTAATTTATTATTGCCATCACCTGTGAAGAAACAGCTTTCTTATCATTTAACTAGTTCAACACAGGTGATGGAATGACCTCCACAAGGTAGGAGTGACCTCCACAAGGTAGATCTACAGCTGGGCATATAATATATTAGAGCTGTCATTATAATATAGGCAGCACTTTGGTACTTTATTAGGCATCATGAGATTAAAATGCTCCTTTTTGTGCAAACTGTCCTTGGGAAAACAGTAATTCAGCCTCTTAATGTTAGCCTGCATGTTCTGTGCTCTTGGACCTCACTCACAAATGCTAAGTGGGTTTTGGTTCCTGGAAGCTTGATGTTCGTCCTGTGAAGATTAGTTATAAAGCAGCTGTACAAGTGTCTCCCTTCTAGCTATACTGGCCCTTTACCAGATCTTATGTAACCTGTACGTCAAGCAGGTCACATCCACATGTAGTGACAGCTGAAAGCCTTGTTCGTGGTGCCAGATACAGAGAGGGCATATAAGGCGAGATACCCAGCGCCGGGAAAGTGCAACCGACACTCTGATTCCCCCATAGGGGAAATAAATATATTGTAAAGGACCGTTTTGTAGCTACTGCAGATAGGCAATGAGTGACATACATGCAGCTGCATCATTCTAGCAACGGTTTATATTAGCATGTATAAAGGATTGATCAAGTAAAGTAATTGTTAATGTATGTATTAGTGGGTTTGAATATTTGATGTGATATCACAGGAGTATTAGTTACTGTGACAGTCGTGTTTCTTGCACTGTGCAACAGGTTGCGGCATTTGAATTTCGGGCCGTGTGTAACAGGCTGTTTCAGGCGTGTTTCTTGTAGTGTGTAACAGGCTGTGTCAGGCGTGTTTCTTGCACTGTGTAACAGGCTGTGTCAGGCGTGTTTCTTGCTGTGTGTAGCAGGCTGTGTCAGGCGTGTTTCTTGCACTGTGTAACAGGCTGTGTTTCTTACAGTGTGTGTCAGGCGTGTTTCTTGCTGTGTGTAGCAGGCTGTGTCAGGCGTGTTTCTTGCACTGTGTAGTAGACTGTGTCAGACGTGTTTCTTGCACTGTGTAACAGGCTGTGTCAGGCATGTTTCTTGCACTGTGTAGCAGCCTGTGTCAGGCATGTTTCTTGCAGTGTGTAGCAGGCTGTCATGTTAAGAGGCAGGTGCTTCTCTAACCAACAGTGTCTGATGGGGACATTTAGTAAGCAGTGATAAGAGCGGAGAAGTGAGCCAGTGGAGAAGTTGCCCCATCAACCAATCAGCAACTCTGTGTAATTTTTTATAGTATGCAAATTATAGATGTTACTTCAGTGCTGATTGGTTGCCATGGGCAACTTCTCCACTGGCTCACTTCTCCGCTCTTATCACTGCTTAGTAAATGTCCCCCTGAGTGACTGTCAGTAACTGGGATAACTGCCCTAGATATATGGCAGATTCAGCGGTCTGTAATAGAGTGGGGAATATTTAGTCAGAGACAACATTTTTCCGGTCAGGAGCAGGGCAGGCCACAGTAAATAATGTACTGTATATTCTTTACATACCTGAACTTTTCAATATTGAGATTTAGTGTCATTTTGTGAGCAAGAAACCCCCATACTGCTTAGTAGTGAAGGTTTAAATGAATGTTAAGCTACTGACTCTAGGGAACAGCACCCCTACTGGACAAATGTTCATGCTACATTGTAGAAAACTGATAGAAGCGATAATTATTGATAATCACATATTCCAGGTGAGAGTGTAACCATACTAAAAGCAAAAGCTTATTTAAAAACAAAAAACAAAAACAAAACTGTTTTACCTTTAAACATTTTGTGTAATGCTCCCAATACATTGGACATGAGTATGAGTGCTAGCCTTTATGACACACATACACACACACACACACACTCTCTAATGAAACAAGTTCATACAACGGGTGTGGTATTGAAGGTCGACAGTAACTAGGTCGACCACTATTGGTCGACAGTAACTAGGTCGACAGAGTCTTTAGGTCGACATGTTCTAGGTCGACAGGTCAAAAGGTCGACATGGGTTTTTTTATGTGTGTGTTTTTTTGTGTCGTTTTCTTCATAGAGTGACCGGGAACCCCAGTTAGTGCACCGTGTCCCCTCGCATGGCTCGCTTCGCGCGCCATGCTTCGGGCAAGGTGCCTCGCTTCGCTCTGCACATATTACCGTTCCAATCGTAGTCCACGTGGATCGTTAAGTATGAAAAGGTTAAAAAAAAGAAAAAAATTGTGAAAAACTCATGTCGACCTAAAACATGTCGACCTAAAGACCCTGTCGACCTAGTTACTGTCGACTTAGAGACTGGATCCCCATACAACACAAGGTCAGAGGTAATCTGTTGCTGTTGACAGGTTTACAGCCCACATAGTGCCACCAGCAGCATTTCTTCTAGAAGAGCTGTTGATTTCTGTGATTTATGATGAGCTTCCAGTACAGTATGAGTTCTTCTCTGGAATGTGTACCATTATGCACTTGCCACTTTGGATTTCAGCTTTCCTGCCCCTTTAATAATGTAGGTACCTTCTGAATAGCGATATTAACATATTTTCTTTAGATGTCAAACCTCGTTTGATTTGATTTTATATAAGATTACATCCTTTTGAAAACCAAGCCTATATGAAATATCAGCTTTTAACAGTCTTCACAAATGGTGTATGTAGTGAGCTGGAGCAAGGGAGTGGATTCCCCTGTGTAATGATGCTGCATGCACATTACCAGCTACTTTTTAGTTTCTTCAGAAGGCCGCACTTCACAGTTTTGCGATTTGTCAGCTAGGCCAGGAAGAATGAAACCACTTTGTGCTCCAGTAAATCTGTTTTCAGCTTCTGTATGGTTTTCTATTGGTAGCATAGTGAAATGTGTGTCTTTTATCTTAAGTGACGGTAGATTGCATGGCGATATTCCGTTTTCACCCTTTTTCGCGCTGAACGCGCCCATTTCACTTGCGAAACGGCCCGCAAATGGGTTACACTTCGCGCATTTCAGCTCTGGGGTAGCAAGCTGAAATGAAGGTCTCGCGCCCGTCGGCAGCAACAGTTGAATAATAGCCCGAGGGCAGGTGCAGGGACCCGCGATAACATTTGAAATCCCCCCATGGTCTGAATGTTGTCATGGATATTATGATAGGTGACCTGTCCACATGGTCGTCATGTCAACATTGTGAATGCTGACAGTTGACATGTCGACACAGCTTTTTTTACTGACCTAAATGCATCCAAACCCTAAACCTAATAATAACAACTACATATGTACTAAACATGCCTGGCAGAGGTGACCTGATCCTGGTTCTTCTCTGTTTAGCTGTACCACTACTGTGACATCATTTATATAGGGACCTAATGTTGTTCCTGGTACTAACCTGTGGCTGCTATGTTTTCTGAGTGTACAGACAGACCTCCAGTATATATAGTTAGTATGCCAGACAGGAACATGTTAATAGGGGCCGCCAGACATCACCATGACACCTGGATGCGCACATTACATTTGAATAGCAGAGCAAATCTTAGCTGATTTATGTGCACATCTCTATGGTGTGCAAAGGACCATCTGTGATGGTTGGATGGTCACGTAGAGCGCCCGGTCACTGTTCTGGTGGCACTATGTGACAGTCGCCTTGATCTCCACTTTGTCAGGAATGCGTGTGTCTTCCTCCCAACACTACTGATCTCAGTGGGACAGTCTCTATTTGAGGGCTCTGTTACGATGACATTTTCCCAATTGCCGGTCAGTTGAGAGGTATGTCCGTGAATAGCAGGGCTGTTGCAGTAGCGAAAGGCTTGTATTTGGGGATGGGATATGGTTGACGCTTTGGGTTTTAGTCTAACCTACATACACATTAAGGATGAGTGGTTCGGTTTTCCTGCCAAGTTCAGATCTGAGAACAGTGCAACATATAATCCTTCTGGAAGTATTGGCTCTCACGTGTTTTATATACTGTATCCTGGATCACACATAAATTATATGCAATCTAAAACATGCGAGAGACTAGATTTCCAGAAAGATTATGCTCTTTCTCTCCAATCCAAACGTTGCGGGAAGAACAGAGTCAGAACTGAACCACTGATCTCATACTCGTGCACACTCACTAGCGTCTGATGTTCCATACACACTAGACGTCGTCGCTCTATGAGCGACATCGTCTAGTGTTTCCCCTCCTGGGTCGGGCGGTCAGTGGCCGTCCGTACACACTGAGCGATATGACAGCTCAGTGACCTCATGCGTGCACGACAGCGATGATCGTCGCAGAGAAAATGAGCGACGTCGCTCAAGAAGGGGGAAAATGAGCGACGTCGCTCATTTTCTCGGCAAGTGTGTATGGGCCTTATCTCTGTTATGTCGGATGTCTATTATGCCATTTACCCGGCCTAATGGTATGGTTTTTGTGGTGTGGGAGGAAACCTGAGCAGTGGAACAAAGCCACACAAAGTGAAACATGCAAACTCCAGACAAATGGCTGATATTGAAACCGCTTTGCAACCTTGCAGCTGCAGAGGTCTTAGCTTGGAAAGTTGTTGCCCTTATTTGACTGTTCTCCATTGACGATTACCGGTTCTCATGAATTAGACTGCTAAATCCCTAATACTGTCTAATGTAAATGTAGTTTAACGGGATTGAGACTTCTCACTAACAAAAGCCAGATAGCAAATTTTAGTGAGATCAGCCCTGGCTAATGCATTTAATCACATTAAAACACAGTCTGGCGAGGAGTGGACAATAAAGTAATGCTTTTATGTGTATGCACTCCCATTAACCAGTTTGAGGGATGGACCTTGTACAAAGGCATTCACTTTCAGTATGTATTGTGTGTTCTTGAAGGCTAAGTACACTTTGATAAAATAATGTGTTAGCAAGCTTGGAGATGCACTGACCAGTGTCTGCTTATCTTTCCTTTGCGTCTATTTTAAATTTGCCCTCAGTGGTAAATGCTGGGTACACTATAATGGAGTCCTATGTAAGCATTTATAAAGTGCATCGTACACTATGCTGCAAGGAAGCGGAGAACGCATGTCTGGTGACCTGTTAAAAGCAAGGACAAAGCACAAGGGTTTTTTTCTGCTGTTTAAGCACATATACAGTATGTATGAGCTCTTAGGTCTCCTCGTCGCTGGTGCTTTACTAGGATTTTATAAAAGAAAATCCATTTTATATTGTTGCTTTGATTTGCGAGCCATCACAGCGCTCCGCAGCGCCAAACAATGGAGGAAAGTGGGACATATAGTACATTTTTACTAGGAAAAATAAGAGTTCAGCCTAATACCAATAGGTACAGTAAGCTAACGCTGGAAATAATGGCTTCTAAAAAAGTAGTTTTAAGGGGGGTACTCACGGAGCGATATTCTAAGCAATATGACTAGATTGCTTAGAATATCGGCATGATCGCTCCGTGTGTAGCCCCCTCAGCGATAGCGATGCGCGGCCCCGCACATCGCTATCGCTGCTGCTAGATTGGCCTGCATGCAGGCCAATCTAGCGGGTCGCTCACTTCACCCGCTGGGTGAAATGAGCGGCCCCCCGTCTCCCCCCGCACGCTCAGCACAGATCGCGCTGTGCTGAGCGGCAGGAGAGATGTGTGCTGAGCGGTTCGCTCAGCACACATCTCTCCAGCATCGGCCCGTGGGTACTGGGCTTTAGATTTTTTTAAATTGACGGAAAAAGGTAAAAAACATGAGGGGTGGGGGTAATCTGTTTAGATTTGCCTATATTAAGTTAATTGTTTAACCTTTTTATCAGAAGGTGTATTTTATAAGCAACAAATCTTTGTCTACATCTGCCCCGGTTTGTCAGGGAAACCAGAAAGGAAAGCTACTTTTAAACGTATGGCTAGAATTCTATTTTGAATATTGAGGAATGTGATTTTATATTAATGCATGAAGTGTGCAAGATATATGAAATAAGCATGTTTTTCGTGTGCCAGGATGTCCGTTCTGCCATACTCTTATTGCCTTTTATTGCTTACTAAGCAAGCAGCATTCCCGCTCGCCGTGCTATTAGCGTCTGCTTCCAGCTTGTGCTTCTGGGCACTTTCCCTGCTGGAGGAGCGGTTTATCTCCTGCATAATATGGTTTTTACATGTTTATTCTCATGTAAATGAGCGCACCTGCTGACACTGTTCCTTCTGGATTCCTTTTTCTACTATATAGCTTACATTCAGCACATTCTGCATGGTTATACCAATACCCACCGCAGCTCTCCTGTATTTATTTTTCTGATTTGCTTCTAAATGACTTGAATTAATATGCCTATTCATCATTTGTATCACCAGTATATGGCCACTCCTTTCCTACCTACATGGGCACGATGTCATTAGGTGTGAATCGTATATCACAAATCTGATGCACTGCTCTCTTCAGAGTGACCTCACCCAGATGGAGCAGCTGGAGAAGCTAAGCAGACTGATGGATTCATAGGCCAGAAGTAGAGCGCTACATAATGCAGATCATTAGGCACAGAAACAGGGTTATTTTCATATTAGACTTTTTATTTTATTTTTTACTTATTTTTTACTCTTAATATCTAAGAAAGTCATTAATATATAAACTGTACCATTCTGGTAGTAACAACAATCTTTTCTACCATCTGTTTTTTTTGTAAAATATAAAAGTACCAATGACTCTTTCAGATGTATCAAGCAGAGTGATGAGTAGAGATGTTGCCCATAGCAACCAATTTACGTTTCATTTTACAGAATTAACTTGTCAAATGCTAAATTGAAGCTGGTTGATTACTATGGGCAACTTGTCCACTGTTTACACAGCTTGATAGAAAATATCTACTCCTAAGTGTTTGTCTTACATCTGAGTGTCTTTCTTCTTGGTTTTTTTTTTCTTGCCCCCTTCTCTTTGGTGCCCTGCCCAGATACAAGCCAATGTGTCCTGCTGTATACGGCTTAGCCGGATATGTCTCTATCGGTTAGTGTTGGCCTGTGTGAGTTCGTCAGTGTATGCGCTGTTGCCCTGTAAGGTTTGGAGGGACTTGCATCTTACTGAAGGGGTATTTACTATTTTCATTTCTGCGGTATCCCGTAACTGGCAACATTATAGTCATAATACTGTTTTTTTCCTGTCTATTTTCAGATATTTTTTTTTTTCTTTGCAGCTCAGTCCCCATTAGTTAGTATATGCGACGGTAATACTCATAGCTGCCTGGAGGATAGATAACTTCATGCCATACGCAAAGCATTGTGCCTGTGTAATGTCTTTATCCTTTATCATAAGATCTTCAAAGACATTCTTTAATGTTGCCAATATAGAAAAGCTGAGGGAGTTGTGGTACTCTTTTGTGTATACAGTTTCATGAGCTGATTCACACCTGAAAGAAGATCTGGTACAGAATATGATCTATGGTGACTGCTTACTTGTAAAATAGTAGACACTCAAGGATATTTGAGTTGGTGGTGCAAAATGTTTCCAGTGTAATTTAAGCAATAGTCAGCTTTCTTTCCCAATTCCTCCCCCTATTTCTCACCCCCACCCCCTCCCATTTCGAGGCACTGTCTGCCCTGTCTTTCCCTGTTTCTCACATCTGCTTCCTCTGTCTGTCCCTGTTCTTCCCATTTCCACTCTCTAACCTTACACTAACACAGTGGCTTCCAAACTTTTTTGAATCACGGCGCCATAGATTATCAGAATTTTTTTCACGGCATCCCTAGGCCAAAAGTTTCTTATTGAGAAATTTAGAAAGAAATATTAAATGAAGTAAATTGTGTTTATATGTCATCCTTAGGCTCAATTGTGTGGTGAGGGACAAGAAGATTTGCTTCTGTTTGTTCCCATATTTTATGACTGACAGCCAGCAGCACTAGTCTTGCCTATTATATTGACCATAAATAATTTGAATTGGTCCTGGACCCACCAATCCAAGGCACCCCTGCAAGTGTCTCGAGGCACCCCAGGGAGCCATGGCACACAGTTTGGGAACCACTGCACTAACACACTCACTCATACCTGGCTTCAGAACTCTATGGAAGTCCAGCTGCTTTGACAACTTTTCTTAGCAGGGATAGCAGGATATCCGTGGACAGTGAAGGCTGATGTGATCACACACTGGCGCCAACTGCTTTTTTTTTTTTTTTTTTTGTTAAATACATTTTTAAGTAATCTTTTGTTTATTGCAGTGTGTGGTTCTGGCCAACACAGGATCTTGCACAACTTCCGCATATAAACCAAATGAAGACTAGATAGTCCTACTACTAATAGTGATATTTTATGATCTCCAATGGCTCGTACAGAGGTTCATGTCGGTTCACATGAAGAAGCAAATTCAATTACATTTCTCATTATGCGCTGCCTCTGGAAAGGCATGTTTTATTCATACTGGTATATTTAGTAGATGTTTTCCAAGTTTTTATTACAAGTGTTTTGTTCCCTGCTAGTTTGGCAAATAAACCACTGAAGCCAATGATGTAGCCATGACTGCTTAGTTTTGCTGCACACCCCAGCCTAGAAGGAACGGGAGGAGTGTGTATTTAGTTATATACACTGCTTTCCAAGTATGTACATGAACAGAGCTGCTTTTGTGTTCTAAATACTTTCTGGTCTCCCAAACTGTAAAAATAAAGAAATAATAATGTATTTTATATTAGGGTATATCTGCCTCCTTTTGTTCCTATATTAGTGTAGTATGTATATTTGGATTTTTGTTGTCCCCCCTCCCCCCCCCCCCCCCCTCCCAAGTTTCCATACAGCACCCTTCTCCGATATTTGTTTATACCTGGATCTCCTGTGCAACTAGTATGTCGGCGCTTTATAAATAATAGTTCATTCTCTTAAACTGCAGATAACCGTTGTCTGAGTAGTAGCACAATGTGGGCTATACTGAATATGACTCTATAGGGGATTCCAAAAAGTGTTTGAGCAGGTTACTAGTATTTGGGATGGACAAGAAGATTCTTGGTCTCTCTCCCTTCTTTGCAGAACCATATTTAGAGTTGCCCCCATTATAGGAACTGTGAATGATGTGTAAATTATTAATAGTGCACTTTGTATCATTTTTCCCTTATATTCAGTCTCCCTCTTTTTGTTAGTTTTGGGGTAAGGCGATAGATGGTAAGCTACCCTAAAACATTTCCTGACTTGTCATGTGACTAGTCTTACGGTTGCGTTCAGCTCTGTCCACTTTTGTCATTAACAAGTTACATCATGATTAACTATAAGCACAAATAGCCTTAGCCCATTCCAACCAATCTATTTATTCATGGACACGTCCTTACAAGTGAGATGCCTAATCCAAACCGTACCCCTAGATTTGCTGCAGAAGGAAGATATATGTTCCCTTTTACAGTATATAGGCATTTCTCTGCATAGCCCATTATAATAACACATTTGGGGACCCCACTATACCAGTGGTTCTCAACCTTAACCCTTAAGTTTTCCGAACAGATCTTGTTGTGATTTCTGTCTGTGGACAGCAACATAGACCCAGCAACATAGATGAACTCACCTGTGCATGATTCAAGTAATCTCCTTCTGGTGGTATTTGGGACTGGCGTTGTGAACGGGTGTGGTATTGAAAGTAGACCGTAACTAGGTCGACAATGTCTAGGTCGACCACTATTGGTCGACAGTAACTAGGTCGACATGGTGTCTAGGTCGACATGTCAAAAGGTCAACATGAGTTTTTAATGTTATTTTGGTGTCGTTTTCTTCGTAGAGTGACCGGGAACCCCAATTAGTGCATCGCGTCCCCTCGCATGGCTCGTTTCGCTCGCCATGCTTCGGGCATGGTGCCTTTGCTTCGCTCGGCACAGATTACCGTTCCAATCGTAGTCCACGTGGATCGTTAAGTATGAAAAGGTTCAAAAAAAGAAAAAATTTATGAAAAACTCATGTCGACCTAGTTACTGTCGACCAATAGTGGTCGACCTAGACATTGTCGACCTAGTTACTGTCGACTTTCAGTCCGGATCCCGTTGTGAACCTTATGCTATTTTCTCAGATAACTTTATTCACAATAGTGTCCCTAGTGGCCAGTTTGTTCAGATCATAATATTCATATTATTGATGTTACTAAACAAGAGTACATACCTCCCAACATGACCCTATCCAGGAGGGACACAATGCTTTGCTTCTAGACTTTCCTCTTAATGTATGATTGCCGAGACCTGTGCTGAACAGGTTAATGGATAAGAAAGGTGTTTCAGCACAGGTGCTAGCAATTATACATTAAGAGGGAAGTCCAGAAGCAGAGCATTCTGTCCCTCCTGGAGAGGGTCATGTTGGGAGGTATGAGAAAACATCTTCCAATTTGGTTTGCATTTATAACACCGTACAGTAGTTGAAAAATTGTAAAACATTTAGGAATGAGAAAATGTATACACTAAATATAAATGTCTGTTCAAGCCCAATCACTACTAGCCCTTGTATTGCACCTTATAGCACACCATTTTTCTTAGGTTTTGTTTTGCAACCAGTATGTTGTGTTGTAAAGATACGTTTACCTGTTTGTTGAATTGAATATGCAGGCTCCACTCCACCCACATGCAGGGGTGCTAAGAGGAGGGTGGAGCAGATACTAATTGCACATACCTGTTGAATGGTATCAGCGGGGGCCCAGGCCAGCGGCTGAGGGCACCATTTCACTGCATAGCATAATATTTTTGCAGTGTTTTTTCCCCCAGAGGATAGTGGTGATGTATCCTGGGCTTGGCCACTCCCTCCGTGGATGTCTCAATGGCCCTGCCTAGGGGCAGGATGTTCTACGCATCGCGTTGTGGATGCAATACATCATGCCACTTTACTGTTGCATACAGCAGCTAATAATGCCGGTATGCACTTAGGGATTCGATTACATTTTAAAGGACAGCTCTCCCGTTAAGAGCTGTCCTTTGTGATGCAAGGATTTCCAGATCTATGACCTGTGAGTCCTTCTGTGCATGCACCAGATGACGTGCATGCCACCGGTGACATCCGATGGGATCCCTCTCCTCAGACTGTGGAAAGCAGCCCATAGGCTTCTAATAGACAATGACAGCTATAGATACTGTTGCCTACTGGATCCAGGCATATGGGTATATATGGAAAATGTAGCAAAAACTTCAAATACAGCAGTTTTCAAAGTTTTGCCCACATTTTAAGTTTAGTACATCCCGCCCCAGGTGTTGAGCCTTTTCTGTGCATTATGTGACTGAATACGTGCTACTGTGAAAACATAACTTGAATACAGCTGCAACTTGTAACAAGCCTCATTTCAGTTTTTTGTGATGTGCACCGCTATATATTCCTGAATTTGTGGGTTTAGTTTGTACAAAATGAAAATGGTTACATCACGTTCATTGTTCTCCTTCACTAGCTGTGTCTCTAAGTGTTTAACACCTGCCATGTCCTCTACCACTCTGCTCATACTATACCTCGATGTCCATTCACACGCCCACTAGGGTGCATCAAACACCCCATGAATTTTTAAAAGTAAGAAAAATGATTTGTCCCCATGCTACATTTTTTTGAATTGTTAAGGATATATTGCATACCAATTTTGTAGAATCTGAGATGATATTTGTGGCCCACCATGCCCCTGAAGATTAAAGATTTCTATTAATTTCTATTTTTCGTATTTTATTTCTATTTATTTCTATACATTTCTATTTATTTTATCTGAAAAAGAAATAATGATTTGTTTAATGATTTGGTTGGGAACAGCCACAATAGGCCCATGACGCTTCATGCTGTTCCCTTTCTTTATGTTCTTATGTTCTTAAATCAATGTAAAACACGCATTCATGGCACACATACAAAAGTTGGCTTTGTTTTGCTAAAGTTAGTTGTTTTGTATAATACAATACAGTACAGTACAGTACAATACAGACAATTTTTGGGTGTGCAGGAGGCCCACCTAAGTCAAATCGTACATAAAAAAAAAAATGTGCACAGTTGTTTCTATGCTAAAAAGGTACATTTTAAGAATAGGGACAGCAAGCATTGCGAATGTCGGGGCGTTGGATGCACCCTAACGCCCACCTTCCCACTTCACTTTACCTCTCCTTCTCCTTGGTTACCGCCTCCACTCTTGCCTTCAGGACTTCTCCTGAGCTGCTCACTACCTCGGAAATGCCCTGATTTATCTCCAGTCTTCTAACTCATTGCTAAACTTATTGTATCACTGAATCCTCTCACCACTTTTCTTAATATCCATCCCCCTGCTCTCAATTCTGTTCCCATCACTCTTTCTGTCCATCAATACACTGTCTAGATTGTAAACTCTCACAAGCAGGGCCCTCTCCCCTCTGTACTGTCATGTAATTATGTAATAGGAGCACTGCTATTATGTGATTATGTATATATATGTACAGTTATGTCGTGCATATTTTGTACTTCTGCACTTTGTGTATGTTTTACCCTTTTGTATGGCGCTGTGTGGTAATAAGATTTTATGTACCCAGCTGGTTCCAATCAAATAAAGGCTTTCATTAGCGGAACTATGCTAGGCTCTTAAAGCTAATGTGATTGGCTGCTAAGACTTACGTCTCTTTGTACCTGATTATGCTATGTGCTGACGATCCAGAGCAGTCCATGGGTTCTGACTTTGAGACTCAGAGGGGAAGCTATTCATAAGATGAATTAGTTTACCCTGAATCGCTCTACCTACTAAAGTAATATCTCAACAATATTCTGGAGGGATTGAGATCTGTGGGTATTAATATTATATGAAATGTAAAACCATTTCCGGTAGTTGTTGCCATTATATACACATTGTAATGCACTTTGTTTCCTCTACTGCAGTGTCTGCATCCAGTACATGTGACAAGTTAGAAAAGGAGAAGAACGACTTGCTGGTTGCTTATGAAGGCATCCTCCAGAAGGTGAAGGATGAACATCTTGCTGAGCTGACTGACCTGGAAGAGAAACTCAAGCAGTTCTACACTGGCGAGTGTGAGAAACTGCAGACCATCTTCATTGAGGAAGCAGAGAAATACAAGAATGAGCTGCAGGAAAAAGTAAATGAATTTAGTGTATAATCATGCAGAATATAGACTTGTTTCAGCTCCTTCCCCAGTCCTCTATTTCAGCAGTAGGCAACCTGTGGCACTCCAGCTGCTGTAGAACTACACATCCCAGATTGCCCTGCCACAGTTTTGCAGTTAGGGCATGCCAAAACTGTGTCGTTCCAAGGCAGCTGGAGTGCCACAGGTTGTCTACCCCTGCTCTATTTTACGGCCAGAGTATAGTGGCTTTTAATGATTGACTGAGACCACCTATAACATATTTTAGGGGAAAAAAGAATACATTTGATATGTAAAGTGAAGTAAAAACTCTCAGTACTATAAACTATGAAATCTATTTTTTTAAATGACACCGCAAAGAGGTGACTGGATTTCTTAAAGAACTGGGAATGCAACTTGGCCATATTAGTAACTATGATTTGTGTGCTGGAGGCCACGTAGTCTGACATTTCAGGATGACCATTTAAAACTTAAGAACCGCGTTGTATGTAACTTTATGTGGGTGTACGGTTTGTATGTAGAATGTCACAGAATAGTATATAACAAAGTGCCTTTTGTTTTATTATATATAGGTTGATGACCTCAATACCACTCATGAAACCTACAGACTGGCAGCGGACACCAGTCATAAAGAGTCCATAGAAGCTGTAAAGCAAGAGTTTGAGAACTCTATTACTGGTAAGAAAGTCCCTTTGATTCTCTTGCCTATTAATAGTATGCAGTAATCAAAACTGTACTGTAATATACAGTAACTCTAGTAGAGGTAATGCCTATCACTTTAAGGACCGTATATACTAAGAACATTCCAATAAATGAATGGATGAGACTGGCTGCTGTGCAAGGCTAAATTACAGGCAGAGGGTGTTTGCCCCACATACCAGCTCCATAACCTGTAAACTAAAATAATTAATGAACTGTCATATGAAAAATGTATGTGTCCCTTTGATGATCTGCACTGGTAGATAAAATAGCTATTAATGAAATACATGAATCCCATCTTCTACTTAATTATTAGAGTTTCTATTTGGACTATATGAGCGTGCATAACGGGGAATAGGAGTGCCAATTTAAATAGTTGACTTATTAAAAAAAAAAGTGTTATATTCTGCTAGAACGAGCACTACAGCTACACGTAAGCCATGTCGCTGTCCACCCTGATACAAATGACTGCCAATTTGGTAGGCTCATCCAAGTTTGTTATCGTGGGATTTTCATCTTTGATATCTTATTTCAATTCTTATTTTTGATCGCTTTGAGTGAAATGCAGATATTACATCTACATCACCATATCCGTTGTATTATGGAAAATTATATCTGGTCTGTTTATGTAACCCATGTTCATCTCTCCTAGAACTGAGAAACCGCCAAGTGCTGGAAAATAAAGCATTAGAAGACTCTGCTAAAGAAAAGCAGGCGGATATAGAGGTTAGTTCTGTACCTATTCTGTACCAGATCCTCACTTCGTATTGGGTGTTTACTTACTTTATTATAATCCTTTTTTTTTTTTCTCAATCCAAAGAAAAAAATAGAAGAGCTGACAAAGGAGAATGAATTCCTGAAGGAGAAGCTAAAAGCTGAGGAAGAACTAAGAAAATTGTCCAAAGAGAAACGGGTCCAGGTCAGTTTACCCAGTACATTGCTTATTTGGCCAGAAGGAAGGTGGCTTCACGCTGTATTATACCCCTTTTACACTGCCAGCATATAACACGGGTTATTGCACATAAGCGTTCATAACCTGTGTTGCTGATTGGTGTAAAAGGGTCCAGTTGACCCGGTATTCCAACTCGGGCAGTTTGCAGGGATGAACACAGGTTCAACCCAGCAAACTGT
The DNA here is from genome assembly GCF_028390025.1 of Pseudophryne corroboree. Lineage (NCBI taxonomy): Eukaryota > Metazoa > Chordata > Amphibia > Anura > Myobatrachidae > Pseudophryne > Pseudophryne corroboree. The sequence continues at coordinate 1,046,471,670 of NC_086444.1, forward strand.
GCAGTGTAAATTGGAGCCGGGTTGCATCTCGCCGCGTCACCAGCAAAGTCACCAGCCCGGCAATATGCTGGGTTGGTGTCTGCAGTAGGAAAGGGGGCTGGCGCGGCTTGCAGCCGGGTAGCACCCATGTCAGGCTCCCGGCTGTGACCTACGATGGTAGTCTATAAGAGGTATTATGGAAATCACAGTTCTACAACAGATATACTAGTGGAGTGTGCCCACAATGCATCCAGTTTGCATGATATTTTATTCCATTAGTATCTATTGATGTAAGATCACTGTCTAATGGATGGAAATCGATGCAGTCTGACTGCACTAGCTGTGAAGTACTTGAAGCTGTACAGTGTAATGGCGGTCTCCTTCACTTGCTGCATCTGCAGAAGATCACATGACTGTAGACCTCCTTAGGCGTGGAGCAAAAGAAACGTGAGGTATTTCTGCTGCAGAGATGTAACCCGAGGTCTCCTAGAACTAGACCAACCTGCTGGCTCCACCGGGTGTGGTAACTTGTTTCTCTGTCTGTCCCCACAGAAGAACCCTCAGGTTATGTACCTGGAGCAGGAGCTGGAGAGCCTGAAAGCAGTGTTAGAGATCAAGAATGAGAAATTACACCAGCAAGACAAAAAGCTGATGCAGATCGAGAAGTTGGTGAGCGTGCTTCCATATTGCTGCTTTTACGCTAGTAACATTTATATAGATGCAGCAAATGTCTCTCTTCTACATATCTTACATTATTTTACTTTAAAAAAAGAAATACTATAGCAAAATCTGTGGAGTGCATCAAAGTGATTTTCATTTCTAATTTAATACTTAAATTAGTCATGTATAATCTTGTAAGAAACCCTCTGATCCACAGCGCCATACACAGTGGAGAATAGCATCAGACAGTGTGTCCAGCCACAGCCTCTTTAGAATGTCTGGTTAAATTGTAGAGGGGTTTTGGGTGGACCCAATAGGAGATGGGTATTGCAGAGGCCAGAGAGTTAGGAGGAGGGGTGGTGAGCTTGGCTAAGGGAGGAGTTTAGAGAGGGCATGGGGAGGCTTTCTAGAGAAGGCGGCATGGAAGAAATGCTGGAATCGGTCATGGGAGGAGGTAATCAGGGAGCTGCCACTCAGCAAGGGATGGGCATACTACATCCTTTCAGCGCTGTAGATTTGGACCAGTAGAGAGATTTTAGCTGCATTAGATGTAAGGTAGAGTACTTATGAATTACAGTATTTGGAACTGATAAATTATTTCTTCATGAGGAAGTTTATGCCCCCTTCCTTTGAGTGTATTGAGAGTCATTCACAGAGCAAATGGGATGCAAGTGTGAAAGGGGATTAATCCTACTGGCCCTTCCGTGCTATCCTCATTACAGGGTCTGTTGTCTGATAGACCATTGAGGGAGTTCTAACAGCCCCAGCTACAGCCTCTGATTTAATTAGTGCAAGGTGCACAATAGCGTCCAGTGTATTACATGTCCTAGTCACTTTATTGCACATCCCTCACATACATAAAATCTTCTGCGCACTGGCCGCGAAATGCAGCTGACAAGTGGTGAAGCGGTCTTCTGCACTCTGCTTACATGTTGGCCGTTCTCAGTAATACAGCGGAGACTGGTACTGGAACAGGATTGCATTGTGATTATGCGTTTGAATGGCCACGTCATTTAATTCTCAGTTTCTCGTTTTCTTGTGCTTCTCCGGCTGTAATTCTGAAAGCTGTGCTAACTAATCTCCTTGAGTGAAGATTGATTTTGTGTAAGGAGTCGCTTGGCGTTGCCAATCTTTTTTTTTTTTTTTTTTTTTTTTTTTTTTAAATCCCCTGATATTTTATTTATTAGGCCTCAGAATCTGCTTTCTTAAAGTGAAGTTGGCACGCTCTGTACCTGGTATTGTGTCTCACCACTATGCCTTTATTTTAAGGTGGAGACCAACACAACACTAGTGGAAAGATTGAACAAATGCCAGCAGGAAAACGAGGATCTCAAGGCTCGTATGGCGAATCACGTAGCTTTATCCAGGTAACACCATTTATTGCAAGAGAATGGATTAAGTCACTGAACAAATATAATTGTGGTGTATTATATATGTGGGTCTCTTTTATTTGATGTCACTACTATGGGGAAATATAAATAAATATGAAAATGTTTCAAAATCCTCTATCAACCAAAGTTACTTAATCCTAGAGGACAAATTTACCAAAGTGCAGTTTTGCTGCAATGCTACTCGTAGCAACCAGATTCTCGTTATTTACCGTGGCTCATTCTAGTCGATAGCTAGATTTTGATTGGTTGCTAATCTCCACTTTTGTAAAACCAACTTAAGTAAATCTCTTCCTAAATTGTAATCAGACAAATATTTTGCATATTACAAAATATTCCCAATTAGAAAATTAAAATTATCTAGTTTCACAGTTTGCTAGGCTGCGCACAGTTCTCAGTCATGCACAAACCTTTTGAAACCAAAAATCAGTACTTCCAAAGAAAGAAAACAGGAAATCTAAGAATCCTATATATTGTAATTGTGGAAAATAGTTTGTTTGGCTAGATATCAAGTGCATATACAATTTTACGTTTTTTAGAGATGTGCGGCTGGCGCTTTTCGTGTTTTGGTTCTAATTCCTCGCCCGTGTTTTGGTTTTGGATTGGTTATGCCAAAACCACCCTTTCGGGTTTTGGATCTGGATGATTTTTTTTTTTAAATAATCAAAAAAATCACAGAATTTGGGGGTAATTTTGAGCCTACGGTATTATTAACCTCAATAACATTAATTTCCACTCATTTCCAGTCTATTCTGAACACCTCACAATATTGTTTTTAGGCCAAAAGGTTGCACCGAGGTGGCTGGATGACTAAGCTAAGAGACACAAGTGTGCGACACAAACACCTAGCCCATCTAGGAGTGGCACTGCAGTGTCAGACAGGATGGCAGATATAAAAAAAAAAAAAGGCCCCCAAACAGCACATCATGCAAAGATGTAAAAGAGGTACAATGAGGTAGCTGTATGACTAAGCTAAGCGACACAAGTGTGCGTCACAAACACCTGGCCCATCTAGGGTTGGCACTGCAGTCCCACTGCACTAATGGCGGATACCGGACGCATGTCTAACACCAGCATAGTTGTTAAGGCCTCAGTAATCTGCTTTGCAACAGGAGATAGAGATATATATATATATATATATATATCTCTATCTATTATAATATAAAAATAATGTACGCCAGTACCGCTGGACTGGACTTATACGCCAGTACCGCTGGACTGGACTTATACGCCAGTACCGCTGGACTGGACTTATACGCCAGTACCGCTGGACTGGACTTATACGCCAGTACCGCTGGACTGGACTTATACGCCAGTACCGCTGGACTGGACTTATACGCCAGTACCGCACACCACCACTGTGACTGATGCAGCACAAGACACCACCACTGTGACTGATGCAGCACAAGACACCACCACTGTGACTGATGCAGCACAAGACACCACCACTGTGACTGATGCAGCACAAGACACCACCACTGTGACTGATGCAGCACAAGACACCACCACTGTGACTGATGCAGCACAAGACACCACCACTGTGACTGATGCAGCACAAGACACCACCACTGTGACTGATGCAGCACAAGACACCACCACTGTGACTGATGCAGCACAAGACACCACCACTGTGACTGATGCAGCACAAGACACCACCACTGTGACTGATGCAGCACAAGACACCACCACTGGACTGATGCAGCACAAGACACCACCACTGTGACTGATGCAGCACAAGACACCACCACTGGACTGATGCAGCACAAGACACCACCACTGGACTGATGCAGGACACTGAGGACGGAGACACGTCCTCTCTACACTCTCCAATGCCAGAGTGAAAATGGCGGCGACTTATATGGAATTTAAACCCCGCGAGAATCCGACAGCGGGATGATTACGTTTTGCCTCATTCTGGTTTCGGAGTCGGGCGGGAAAACCTGAGCCTGACTCTGATCCGGGCTCGGGTAGTGAAGTCCGGTAGGTTTCGGTTCTCTGAGAACCAAACCTGCTCATCTCAAGTTTTTACAGGGGAGAAAATTACATGGCCGGAGAAATTAAGTCCCATTTTGCAGGCAATGATAGTTATACCCTGTATTTGATAATTCTGTGTTTCCAAAGTGCTACCCTCTGCAATCCCGGTTTAAGGATATCCATGTTTGAGCACTGGTTTATAATGCATGTGATAGGGCCAGGTTCGTTAATGTGGTGAGGAACAGCATGCGGAAAATAGAATAGTGACGTTAACCTCGTAGGAACTTGAGGTGGGGATAGTGTGATGAAACCATTTATACACCCAAGTTCACGTCACTGAATCCGAAATAATTGATCGACCACATTATCATGAATATTAAAGAAAAAATGAACTCTCTCGAAGATCTTAACAGATGGTCAGCTGCCAAATCAGGGAAACTAGTGTAATCCAAACACTTAACCCTTGCAAAACCGTAATATTCTATCATTATTTGCAAAAGAATATAAAATCAACCTGTAAACGGTCTAATCCACAAAAAAACATATATATCACTATCAAGAGCATAAAACCTGAAATAGATCGAACAATTACACACTGTAAATATTAGTATGCCAACAACGATACAATGTAAATAATAGCATGGATACTGAAGAATCTCAAAAACCTTAACTGTACAGGACGTATTCCCCACGGCAGATGCCAAATTCACCCAATTACTTTCATGTCATAAATGGATTAATTATTATTTTTCGAATTGTCCTAAAGAAGGAAGCCCCCCCCCCCCCCCCCTCGAGAAACCTATCTGACCCCAAATATTTGTAACTCTTTGATACTTCCTGCAAGTGTGAAGTGACCCCAGCTGTCTCCATTATCATATTACAGCGAGTATGACTTTATTATATATTATGAGTCTGATAACTGATAGTGTGGTAGGGAGCTTAGGATTTCTGCACGTAATGATTAGGCTGCCTTGTTATTGTACTGCATAAGAGTGGCAGTAGCCAGCCTTGGCTCCATATAGACTCTTGCTGCCTATGTTCCTATACGGGTTGCATCATCATTCTAGGTTTAGCACTTAGATCATCCTAGGACTGCTGGGTCTGAAATGGTTGCCACCAGTGTTATGTACATGCTGATGTATTTGTATGTTATATTGTACCTATTGCATAGGTAAATGTACAAATCGTCTATTTGTTTGGCCACTGCAGGCAGCTGTCCACAGAGCAGGAGGTTTTGCAGAGATCTCTGGAGAAAGAATCCAAAGTGAACAAGCGCCTCTCAATGGAGAATGAAGAACTCCTCTGGAAGTTGCACAACGGTGACCTATGCAGTCCTAAAAAACTGTCCCCATCCTCTCCTGGGATTCCTTTCCATCCATCCCCCCGGAACTCTGGCTCTTTTTCCAGCCCAACAGTGTCACCAAGATGACACAGCATTGGCTAGAGACTCCTCTCTCACATTTCAGAACATTGCGGTGAGATTGCTTTGGACAAATACAATGGAAACAAAAACTATATCAGATACCTGAACATCTGGAATTTTTGATTTAATGAAACTGTTCTTTAACTTACTGGAATTGAAGCTTGGTTCATGTTGCTCTTTTAGCTAAAGAGAAGACTTTATGGTAAATATATATATATGGATATTGTTGCACAAAGCACTTACATAGCAAGATACAACAATTCTTGCGTTTTGCCTTTTTTTCACCTACAGCGAGTTCATAGGGGGAAAAAAGCTCAGGGCTTGTAGATAAAAGATCACAAACTTTATATTGTTTTAGCACCTCCTGTTCTTGTTTTTTTTTATTTTTATCAGGGTGGTTGTGAAGTGAATGAGATGGATGTTACACACGTGGTTTGTGTGTCTCGTGCTGCCTTTTGTTTTGGGTTTTGTTTTGTTTTTTGTTCTGGATAAACTGTAATCCTGCTCCTGAAACGTGGCACAGCAGATTTCCACCTTTTACCGTTGTATTGCATCAAACACTACCTGGAAACCTATTGGGTTTTAAACTCTTCATCCCTACAGTATGAAAACGTTGATCGTGTCTTGCTTTTGTGAAGATCACCCTTGCTCCTCATCGTCGAGTACTAACAATCTGCTACATGTGTGTTGTTTGTTTTGGGGGGTTTTTAAATACTTTTTGGGACTATGCAAGGCACCCGTGTTTGTACCATTTTCTCTGCATTATGCTTACGTCTTTGCAGCAACTTTTCTAAGGCAAACAAATATATAATGGATTTATTTGGGAGGTACATGAGGCGACACTGCACCTAGAAAGGTTAGCTGACGTGTAACTATATGCCTTATTTTAAGGTCACTCTTTTTTTTTTTTTTTTCCTCCTTCTTTTCTTATTTTTTATATTTTATCCATATTGCTCAATCTACTGCCGAGACTTAGGATGGGAATATTAGATCTTGATCATTATTTTATGCTTTCTTCTAACATCCACCAAAGAAAAGACTGCAGGCCTTGAGCTGCGGAGATTCATCCCTTTTGTTATTTCTCCCTCGTTACCCCACTAACTTGATGATAAATACATTGCTGTATGTTAATAGTTTGCAGCATTTCCAAAGAGTTTTATTTCCCAGCATCCTTCACTACATGGTCATCCCTGAGAGTCTCCTCTCATGCTGCCACTTGGGATTCCTGGTTATGACATTCAGGCCTGTCGCCAACTTGTATTGGTTAGTACCCCTGATTTGTCTTTGTAGCCGAATGATTTCATTTTGGGCACTGATATGATGAATACGGGCACAGAAAAAGGATACATGTGTTTTTGTTAAATAAAAAAAAAAATTCTGTTTTCATCTTCATGCAAATGTGTGTAGCTTCTAGCAAACTTGGATGTAAAAAGAAATAAAGCTGTAGTTGCTTGGTTTGTAATGATGGAAATATATTCTGACATGTAATAAGAGAGAATAAATTTATTGGTACAATAATTTACTTCAGATCAGTGCCTGTTTTTTATTTTTTTTTATTCTGCGTGTTATCTACAGTATGTTTGCTAATGCCATCTACACTATACAATCACTTTCAGGAATATCCGGACTACTTTCTATCCAGCTAGTTACTATCAGTCAACCTGTGGTTATCCAACATTAGTCAACAGCTCAATTAATTTTCTTTATAGTGATTGTTTAGCAATAGTCACATGATTCAACTGTTGGTCAAAAAACCGTCATGATTACAAAGTGTCGTTACCCCATATAAACATTTTATGCATACTGTATGTCAACAGTATGGCAAAGGCTCAGTGAAGTCCCCATACAAATGTGTCTTCCTATATCTAACCTCCATATGAAACGCAGCGTGAGATGCCTGGCGCGAGTGAGCTAACAGGTTCTGCGCAACACGTTGGGTGTCTTTTTTTTTTTTTTTTTTTTATTGGTCGAAAAATGCACATTAGTAGTTTGTGAAGCGACTAGACCACACCAGGAGACTGTGCTTATTTAATTTGTATGTGACACCTGTATATCGGTGTGCGATTAAATCTGTGTATGAAGCACAATTGAACTTTGTATTGAAAATAAGTTGCACACAGGTATACAAGTTTCACATGTCAAATTTATCGGCACAATCTCCCGGTGTGTCCTGATCACATGTCAAATAAGACGCAGTTTCAGCAAAAAAGATACCCGACGCTAGCAGAGTCTTGTAGGACTTGAGGCGCCGAGAGTGGCTGTTTGGCGCGACTGCAGCAATGATGTATGAGGACACATCTGTAGCTTTTCATTGTATTTCAACATCTAAAATAATTCTAACTAGCATCTAAATGTGAAATTTACGGCATTGTGCACCCAGCGAAACACATTAGGCGATCAATCCAATTAGCAGTCGTTTAATAACATACCTGTGCAAGTAAGTGGCACTGGCGTATTTGCAGATCTTTGCAGCCCCTTAGGGCTGCGTACCAAAGTCCTCGAATCTGGGCTCGAATACAGGCTACCCCCCTCCACCCCCCCAAAAATAAAATAAATACATAAACATTTAAAAATACAGAATAAAATATTCTAACTATGTCACACAGTAATGCAACCTTCATCTCATTACACTGTACAGTAGTAGCCCTCATTAACAGGAGAGAGAATGGGAAAGGTGAGGGAGAGAGGGGTAAGGATACAGTGTTGGGGGGTAAAGGCACAGTGGTGTCTGCAGGGTTAGGGAGGGTAAGGGTACAGTGGCATTTGCAGGGTTAGAAAGGTGAGAGTGCAGTAGTGTGTGCAGGGTTAGGGAGGGTAAGGGTACAGTATTGTGTGCAGGGTAAGGGTACGGTAATGTGTGCAGGGTAAGGGTACAGTGGTGTATGCAGGGTTAGTGGGGTTAAGGGTACAGTAGTTTGCAGGGTTAGGAAGGTGAGAGTGCAGTAGTGTGTGCAGGGTACAGGGGGTAAGGGTACAGTAGTATGTGCAGGGTGAGGTAATAAGGACATAGTTTTGGGTGCAGGGTTAGGGGGGGGTAAGGGTACAGTAGTGTGTGCAGGGTTAGGGGGGAGAGAGTGCAGTAGTGTGTGCAGGGTTAGGGGGGAGAGTGCAGTAGTGTGTGCAGGGTTAGGGGGGAGAGTGCAGTAGTGTGTGCAGGGTTAGGGGGGAGAGAGTGCAGTAGTGTGTGCAGGGTTAGGGGGGAGAGAGTGCAGTAGTGTGTGCAGGGTTAGGGGGGAGAGTGCAGTAGTGTGTGCAGGGTTAGGGCGGAGAGTGCAGTAGTGTGTGCAGGGTTAGGGGGTAGAGTGCAGTAGTGTGTGCAGGGTTAGGGGGGTGAGAGTGCAGTAGTGTGCAGGGTTAGCGGGGGGTAGAGCAGTAGTGTATGTAAGGTTGGGGTGAGAGTTCAGTAGTGTGTGCAGGGTTAGGGGGTGAGTACAGTTGTGTGTGCAGGTTTAGGGAGAGAAGGGTACAGTAGTGTGTGCAGGGTTAGGGGTGTAAGGTTACAGTAGCGTGTGCAGGGTTAGGGGGGTGATAGTGCAGTATCGTGTGCAGGGTTAGGGGGGTGATAGTGCAGTATCGTGTGCAGGGTTAGGGGGGTGATAGTGCAGTATCGTGTGCAGGGTTAAGGGGGTGATAGTGTAGTAGTGTGTGCAGGTTTAGGGGGGGAAGGGTACAGTAGCGTGTGCAGGGTTAGGGGTGTAAGGTTACAGTAGCGTGTGCAGGGTTAGGGGGGTGATAGTGCAGTAGCGTGTGCAGGGTTAGGGTGGTGAGAGTGCAGGGTTAGCGGGGGGTAGAGCAGTAGTGTGTGTAGGGTTGGGGTGAGAGTTCAGTAGTGTGTGCAGGGTTAGAGGGTGAGTACAGTAGTGTGTGCAGGTTTAGGGGGGGAAGGATACAGTAGTGTGTGCAGGGTTAGGGGTGTAAGGTTACAGTAGCGTGTGCAGGGTTAGGGGGGGTGACAGTGCAGTAGCGTGTGCAGGGTTAGGGGGGTGACAGTGCAGTAGCGTGTGCAGGGTTAGGGGGGTGATAGTGCAGTAGCGTGTGCAGGGTTAGGGGGGGCGATAGTGCAGTAGCGTGTGCAGGGTTAGGGGGGGCGATAGTGCAGTAGCGTGTGCAGGGTTAGGGAAGCGATAGTGCAGTAGCGTGTGCAGGGTTAGGGAAGCGATAGTGCAGTAGCGTGTGCAGGGTTAGGGAGGTGATAGTGCAGTAGCGTGTGCAAGGTTAGGGGGGTGATAGTGCAGTAGTGTGTGCAGGTTTAGGGGGGGAAGGGTACAGTAGCGTGTGCAGGGTTAGGGGGGTGATAGTGCAGTAGCGTGTGCAGGGATGGGGGGGGGGTGATAGTGCAGTAGCGTGTGCAGGGTTAGGGGGGCGATAGTGCAGTAGCGTGTGCAGGGTTAGGGGGACGAGAGTGCAGTAGCGTGTGCAGGGTTAGGGGGTGAGTGCAGTAGTGTGTGCAAGGTGAGGGAGGTAAGGGTACAGTAGTGTGTGCAGGATGAGGTAATAAGGACATGGTTAGGGGGTAAGGGTACAGTAGTGGGTGAAGGGTTGAGGGGTAAAGATGCATATCAGCATAGCCTCCAATATAACAATTAACCCCTTTATAAATATAGTGGGCAAACTATCACAGCCCCCCATATACAGTATCAATTGACACTATATTAATTTCTCTATCGTCCTAGTGGATGCTGGGGTTCCTGAAAGGACCATGGGGAATAGCGGCTCCGCAGGAGACAGGGCACAAAAAGTAAAGCTTTAGGATCAGGTGGTGTGCACTGGCTCCTCCCCCTATGACCCTCCTCCAAGCCTCAGTTAGATTTTTGTGCCCGGCCGAGAAGGGTGCAATCTAGGTGGCTCTCCTAAAGAGCTGCTTAGAAAAGTTTAGCTTAGGTTTTTTATTTTACAGTGAGTCCTGCTGGCAACAGGATCACTGCAACGAGGGACTTAGGGGAGAAGAAGTGAACTCACCTGCGTGCAGGATGGATTGGCTTCTTTGGCTACTGGACATTAGCTCCAGAGGGACGATCACAGGTACAGCCTGGATGGTCACCGGAGCCTCGCCGCCGGCCCCCTTGCAGATGCTGAAACGAGAAGAGGTCCAGAATCGGCGGCAGAAGACTCCTCAGTCTTCTTAAGGTAGCGCACAGCACTGCAGCTGTGCGCCATTTCCTCTCAGCACACATCACACGGCAGTCACTGAGGGTGCAGGGCGCTGGGAGGGGGGCGCCCTGGGAGGCAAATGAAAACCTTTTTTGGCTAAAAATACCTCACATATAGCCTCCGGGGGCTATATGGAGATATTTAACCCCTGCCAGAATCCATTAAAGAGCGGGAGACGAGCCCGCCGAAAAAGGGGCGGGGCCTATCTCCTCAGCACACAGCGCCATTTTCCCTCACAGAAAGGCTGGAGGGAAGGCTCCCAGGCTCTCCCCTGCACTGCACTACAGAAACAGGGTTAAAACAGAGAGGGGGGGCACTAATTTGGCGTTAGAAATATATAAAAGATGCTATAAGGGAAAACACTTATATAAGGTTGTCCCTATATAATTATAGCGTTTTTGGTGTGTGCTGGCAAACTCTCCCTCTGTCTCTCCAAAGGGCTAGTGGGTCCTGTCCTCTATCAGAGCATTCCCTGTGTGTGTGCTGTGTGTCGGTACGTGTGTGTCGACATGTATGAGGACGATGTTGGTGAGGAGGCGGAGCAATTGCCTGTAATGGTGATGTCACTCTCTAGGGAGTCGACACCGGAATGGATGGCTTATTTAGGGAATTACGTGATAATGTCAACACGCTGCAAGGTCGGTTGACGACATGAGACGGCCGACAAACAATTAGTACCGGTCCAGACGTCTCAGAAACACCGTCAGGGGTTTTAAAACGCCCGTTTACTTTAGTCGGTCGACACAGACACGGACACTGAATCCAGTGTCGACGGTAAATAAACAAACGTATTCCTTATTCGGGCCACACGTTAAGGGCAATGAAGGAGGTGTTACATATTTCTGATACTACAAGTACCACAAAAGAGGGTATTATGTGGGATGTGAAAAAACTACCGTAGTTTTTCCTGAATCAGATAAATTAAATGAAGTGTGTGATGATGCGTGGGTTCCCCCCGATAGAAAATTGATGGGCGGTATACCCTTTCCCGCCAGAAGTTAGGGCGCGTTGGGAAACACCCCTTAGGGTGGATAAGGCGCTCACACGCTTATCAAAACAAGTGGCGGTACCGTCTATAGATAGGGCCGTCCTCAAGGAGCCAGCTGACAGGAGGCTGGAAAATATCATAAAAAGTAAATACACACATACTGGTGTTATACTGCGACCAGCGATCGCCTCAGCCTGGATGTGCAGAGCTGGGGTGGCTTGGTCGGATTCCCTGACTAAAAATATTGATACCCTTGACAGGGACAGTATTTTATTGACTATAGAGCATTTAAAGGATGCATTTTCTATATATGCGAGATGCACAGAGGGATATTTGCACTCTGGCATCAAGAGTAAGTGCGATGTCCATATCTGCCAGAAGATGTTTATGGACACGACAGTGGTCAGGTGATGCAGATTCCAAACGGCACAAAGGTGTATTGCCGTATAAAGGAAGAGGAGTTATTTGGGGTCGGTCCATCGGACCTGGTGGCCACGGCAACTGCTGGAAAATCCACCGTTTTTACCCTAAGTCACATCTCTGCAGAAAAAGACACCGTCTTTTCAGCCTCAGTCCTTTCGTCCCTATAAGAGTCATATCTGCCCAGGGATAGAGGAAAGGGAAGAAGACTGCAGCAGGCAGCCCATTCCCAGGAACAGAAGCGTTCCACCGCTTCTGCCAAGCTCTCAGCATGACGCTGGGACCGTACAGGACCCCTGGATCCTACATGTAGTATCCCAGGGGTACAGATTGGAATGTCGAGACGTTTCCCCTTCGCAGGCTCCTGAAGTCTGGTTTACCAAGGTCTCCCTCCGACAAGGAGGCAGTATGGGAAACAATTCACAAGCTGTATTCCCAGCAGGTGATAATCAAATTACCCCTCCTACAACAAGAAAAGGGGTATTATTCCACATTATATTGTGGTACTGAAGCCAGAAGGCTAGGTGAGACCTATTCTAAATCTAAAAAAATTTGAACACTTACAAAGGTTCAAATCAAGATGGAGTCACTCAGAGCAGTGATAACGAACCAGGAAGAAGGGGACTATATAGTGTCCCGAGACATCAGGGATGCTTACCTCCATGTCCAAAATTTGCCCTTCTCACTAAGGGTACCTCAGGTTCGTGGTACAGAACTGTCACTATCAGTTTCAGACGCTGCCGTTTGGATTGTCCACGGCACCCCGGGTCTTTACCAAGGTAATGGCCGAAATGATGATTCTTCTTCGAAGAAAAGGCGTCTTAATTATCCCTTACTTGGACGATCTCCTGATAAGGGCAAAGTCCAGGGAACAGTTGGAGGTCGGAGTAGCACTATCTCGGATACTGCTACAACAGCACGGGTGGATTCTAAATATTCCAAAATCGCAGCTGATCCCGACGACAAGTCTGCTGTGCCTAGGGATGATTCTGGACACAGTCCAGAAAAAGGTGTTTCTCCCGGAAGAGAAAGCCAGGGAGTTATCCGAGCTAGTCAGGAACCTCCTAAAATCAGTGCATCATTGCACAAGGGTCCTGGTAAAGATGGTGACTTCCTACGAAGCAATTCCATTCGGCAGATTTCACGCAAGAATTTTTCAGTGGGATCTGCTGGACAAATGGTCCGGATCGCATCTTCAGATGCATCAGCGGATAACCCTATATCCAAGGACAAGGGTGTCTCTCCTGTGGTGGTTACAGAGTGCTCATCTTCTAGAGGGCCGCAGATTCGGCATTCAGGATTGGATGCTGGTGACCACGGAAGCCAGCCCGAGAGGCTGGGGAGCAGTCACACAAGGAAAAAATTTCCAGGGAGTGTGATCAAGTCTGGAGACTTTTCTCCACATAAATATACTGGAGCTAAGGGTAAATTTATAATACTCTAAGCTTAGCAAGACCTCTGCTTCAAGGTCAGCCGGTATTGATCCAGTGGGAAAAACATCACGGCAGTCGCCCACGCAAATAGACAGGGCGGCACAAGAAGCAGGAGGGCAATGGCTAAAACTGCAAGGACTTTTCGCTGGGCGGAAAATCATGTGATAGCACTGTCAGCAGTGTTTCATTCCGGGAATGGAAACTGGGAAGCAGACTTCCTCAGCAGGCACGACCTCCACCCGGCAGAATGGAAACTTCATCGGGAAGTTTTCCACATGATTGTAAACCGTTGGGAAATACCAAAGGTGGACATGATGGCGTCCCGTCTGAACAAAAAACGGGACAGGTATTGCGCCAGGTTAAGAGACCCTCAGGCAATAGCTGTGGACGTTCTGGTAACACCATGGATGTACCAGTCGGTGTATGTGTTCCATCCTCTGCTTCTCATACCTAAGGTACTGAGACTTATAAGACATAGAGGAGTAAGAACTATACTCATGGCTCCGGATTGGCCAAGAAGGACTTGGTACCCGGAACTTCAAGAGATGCTCACAGAGGACTTATGGCCTCTGCCGCTAAGAAGGGACTTGTTTCAGCAAGTACCATGTCTGTTCCAAGACTTACCGCAGCTGCGTTTGACGGCATGGCGGTGGAACGCCGGATCCTAAGGGAAAAAGGCATTCCGGAAGAGGTCATTCCTACCCTGGTCAAAGCCAGAAAGGAGGTGACCGCACAACATTATCACCACATGTGGCAAAAATATGTTGCGTGGTGTGAGGCCAGAAAGGCCCCACGAAGAAATTTCAACTCGGTCGATTCCTGCATTTCCTGCAAACAGGAGTGTCTATGGGCCTCAAATTGGGGTCCATTAAGGTTCAAAATTTCGGCCCTGTCGATTTTCTTCCAGAAAGAAGTGGCTTCAGTTCCTGAAGTCCAGAAGTTTGTCAAGGGAGTATTGCATATACAACCCCCTTTTGTGCCTCCAGTGGCACTGTGGGATCTCAACGTAGTTCTGGGATTCCTCAAATCACATTGGTTTAAAACCAGTCAAATCTGTGGATTTGAAGCATCTCACATGAAAAGTGACCATGCTCTTGGCCCTGGCCTGGACCAGGCGAGTGTCAAATTGGTGGTTTTTTTCTCAAAAAAGCCCATATCTGGTTGTCCATTTGGACAGGGCAGAGCTGCGGACTCGTCCCCAGTTCTCTCCCTAAGGTGGTGTCAGTGTTTCACCTGAACCAGCTTATTTTGGTGCCTTGCGCCTACTAGGGACTTGGAGGACTCCAGGTTGCTAGATGTTGTCAGGGCCCTGTAAATATAGGTTCCAGGACGGCTGGAGTCAGGAAAACTGACTTGCTGTTATCCTGTATGCACCCAACAAACTGGGTGCTCTTGCTTCTAAGCAGACTATTGCTAGTTGGATGTGTAATACAATTCAGCTTGCACATTCTGTGGCAGGCCTGCCACAGCCAAAATATGTAAATGCCCATTCCACAAGGAAGGTGGGCTTATCTTGGGCGGCTGCCCGAGGGGTCTCGGCTTTACAACTTTGCCGAGCGGCTATTTAGTCAGGGGCAAACACGTTGGTAAAATCCTACAAATTTGATACCCTGGCTAAGGAGGACCTGGAGTTCTCTCATTCGGGGCTGCAGAGTCATCCGCACTCTCCCGCCCGTTTGGGAGCTTTGGTATTATCCCCATGGTCCTTTCAGGAACCCCAGCATCCACTAGGACGATAGAGAAAATAAGAATTTACTTACCGATAATTCTATTTCTCGGAGTCCGTAGTGGATGCTGGGCGCCCATCCCAAGTGCGGATTATCTGCAATACTTGTACATAGTTACAAAAATCGGGTTATTATTGTTGTGAGCCATCTTTTCAGAGGCTCCGCTGTTATCATACTGTTAACTGGGTTCAGATCACAGGTTGTACAGTGTGATTGGTGTGGCTGGTATGAGTCTTACCCGGGATTCAAAATCCTTCCTTATTGTGTACGCTCGTCCGGGCACAGTATCCTAACTGAGGCTTGGAGGAGGGTCATAGGGGGAGGAGCCAGTGCACACCACCTGATCCTAAAGCTTTACTTTTTGTGCCCTGTCTCCTGCGGAGCCGCTATTCCCCATGGTCCTTTCAGGAACCCCAGCATCCACTACGGACTCCGAGAAATAGAATTATCGGTAAGTAAATTCTTATTATTGGGCATACCATTATATCCCTCATTTATCTTAACACCGTAATCCATGCACTGCGACAATGAGCACAGCCTCTGCATTTAACCCCTATTTCTCTTACGTCCTAGAGGATGCTGGGAACTCCGTAAGGACCATGGGGTATAGACGGGCTCCGCAGGAGACATGGGCACTCTAAAGACTTTAGAATGGGTGTGCACTGGCTCCTCCCTCTATGCCCCTCCTCCAGACCTCAGTTAGATCCTGTGCCCAGAGGAGACTGGGTGCAATGCAGGGGAGCTCTACTGAGTTTCTCTGTAAAAGACTTTTTGTTACAGATCTTCACTGAGGTAACACCCAGCGGTAACGCTGCGCGCCATTGCTCCCACACAGACACACACAGCGGGCACTGTAAGGGTGCAGGGGGGGCGCCCTGGGCAGCAATAAAAACCTCTAAGGACACTGGCATGTACAGTAGATACTGCAGGGGCAGTATATTAATAAACCCCCGCCAGTATAAATAATTTGAGCGGGACCGAAGCCCGCCGGTGAGGGGGCGGGGCTTGGTCCTCCAGCACTAACCAGCGCCATTTTCTCCACAGCACGCTGCAGAGAAGCTGGCTTCCCGGACTCTCCCCTGCTGAACAAGGTTACAGAGGGCAAAAAAGAGGAGGGGGGGGGGGGGCACATTTTATTGGCGCAGTGAGTGTATTTATATAAAAAGCGCTGAATACTAACTGGGATTTTATTCCAGTGACCGGTGGTGCTGGGTGTGTGCTGGCATACTCTCTCTCTGTCTCTCCAAAGGGCCTTATTGGGGGACTGTCTCCATATAGATATATACCTGAGTGTGTGGGAGTGTCGGTACGTGTGTGTCGGCATGTCTGAAGCGGAAGGCTCATCTAAGGAGGAGGTGGAGCAGATGATTGTGGTGTCTCCGTCGGCAACGCCGACACCTGATTGGTTAGATATGTGGAATGTTTTAAATGCAAATGTGGCTTTATTACATAAGAGATTGGACAAAGCAGAGTCCAGGGATAAAACAGGGAGTAAATCAATGGCTTTGACTGTGTGTCAGGGCCCTTCAGGGTCTCAAAAACATCCACTGTCCCAAATAGCAGACACTGATACCGACACGGATTCTGACTCCAGTGTCGACTACGATGATGCGAGTTTACACCCAAGGGTGGTCAAAAGTATTCATTATATGATTATTGCAATAAAAGATGTTTTACATATCACAGATGACTCCTCTGTCCCTGACACAAGGGTATGCATGTTTAAGGAAAAGAAACCTGAGGTAACCTTTCCCCCATCTCATGAGCTGAACGTGTTATTTGAAAATGCTTGGGAAACTCCAGACAAAAAACTGCAGATTCCCAAGAGGATTCTTATGGCGTATCCTTTCCCTGCACAGGACAGGATACGGTGGGAATCCTCGCCCAGGGTGGACAAGGCTTTAACACGCTTGTCCAAGAGGGTGGCGCTACCGTCTCCAGACACGGCGGCCCTCAAGGATCCTGCTGATTGCAGACAGGAAACGACCTTAAAATCAATTTATTCACATACGGGTGCTTTACTCAGACCGGCAATAGCATCGCTTGGGTTTGTAGTGCGATAGCAGCTTGGACAGATACCTTGTCAGCTGATATTGATACCCTAGATAGGGATACCATTTTATTGACCTTAGGTCACATTAAAGACGCAGTCTTATATATGAGAGAGACTCTCAGAGAGACGTTGGGCTACTAGGTTCAAGAGCCAACGCCATGGCGATTTCTGCTAGGCGAGCCCTATGGACCCGCCAATGGACGGGTGATGCAGACTCAGAGGCATATGGAAGTTTTGCCTTACAAGGGTGAGGTGTTATTTGGGGAAGGTCTCGCGGACCTGGTTTCCACAGCTACCGCGGGTAAATCTTCTTTTTTGCTTTATGTTCCCCCACAGCAAAAGAAAACACCACAATATTAGATGCAGTCCTTTCGGTCGCATAAATCCAGAAGAGGTCGGGGCTCTTCCTTCATTGCCAGAGGTAAGGGTAAAGGGAAAAGAATGCCGGCCACGGCTAGTTCCCAGGAGCAGAAGTCCTCCCCGGCTTCTACTAAATCCACCGCATGACGCTGGGGCTCCACTGAGGGAGTCCGCGCCGATGGGGGCACGTATTCGACTCTTCAGCCACGTCTGGGTTCAGTCAGACGTGGATCCTTGGGCAATGGAAATTGTATCCCAGGGCTACAAGCTGGAATTCGAAGAGGTGCCTCCGCGCCAATTTTTCAAATCGGCTTTACCAACTTCTCCCCCAGAAAGGGAGATAGTTTTAGCTGCAATTCAAAAGCTGTGTCAACAGCAAGTGATTGTCAAGGTTCCCCTAGTTCAACAATGGAAGGGGTACTATTCAACCCTATTTGTGGTTCCGAAACCGGATGGCTTGGTCAGACCCATTCTAAATCTAAAATCCCTAAACCTGTACTTGCAAAAGTTCAAATTCAAGATGGAATCACTCCGGGCAGTTATCTCCAGCCTGGAAGGGGGGGATTTTATGGTGTCACTGGACATAAAGGATGCATACCTTCATGTCCCCATATATCCCCCTCATCAGGCATACCTGAGATTCGCTGTACAGGACTGTCATTACCAGTTTCAGACGTTGCCATTTGGGCTTTCCACGGCCCCGAGGATTTTCATCAAGGTAATGGCGGAAATGATGGTGCTCCTGGGCAGGCAGGGAGTCACAACTATCCCGTACTTGGATGATCTCCTGATAAAAGCGAGATCGAGAGATCAGTTGCTGATAAGTGTGTCGCTCTCCCTGAAAGTGCTCCAGCAGCATGGCTGGATTCTAAATCTACCAAAGTCGCAGTTGGTTCCAACGACTCGGCTGTCGTTCTTAGGCATGATTCTGGACACGGAACAAAAGAGGAATAAGAAAATAATTCCTCTCTGGGCGCCGCAAATGAGCTGCACAGGAAAGTACTAAATAGAACACCAATCTATACAACCTTGTGGAAAAAGAAAAAAGTACGATCTTACTTTTGCGCTCAATGTCCAGAAAATTCAGTTTTGCCACAGTGGACCGATGTAGTTCATTCAATATGAAAAAGAAAAAAAATGCAACATAGTATAATACTGCATTGAGACCAGATCTTTCACCACTGTGTAATACAGGGAATGGAAATGTGGATATAGTCCCAAAACTGGAAAGTTCAAGCTTCCACCTCTTTTTCAAGGCACCCAACGTGATATGCAGGATTTATGGTGATGGACGCTTACATGTAAGCTTACTTCTGTAAGACGTGATGAAAACTCATAAAGGTTTCTTTTGTTGGCCTTGCGATCACTTCATATAGGTAGATGGACCCCAATATCCCTCGTAACAAATCAAAGCCAGAGATACAATCCAATTAGGACAAGGACACTCTTTATTAGAGTACAAACAAAAGAGTGACCAGAAAAAAACCATACCATGTGGGAAAAGGCAGGATGATGTTAATAGCCAATAGCAATGGGTCCGGATACCAATAGCTATTTATCCCCCACTATGGATAGTCAAATCTGTCACCCACAACAACACACTGTTTTTCTCCCAATGGAAAAAGCCAAGGAACTCCAGAACATGGTCAGAGACCTGTTAAAACCGAACAGTGTCAGTTCATCAATGCACTCGAGTAATGGGAAAAATGGTGGCGACCTACGAGGCCATCCCCTTCGGCAGGTTTCATGCGAGGACATTTCAGTGGGACCTCCTGGACAAGTGGCCCGGGTCCCATCTTCAGATTCATCAGAAAATAAGCCTGTCCCCCAGGGCCAGGGTGTCTCTCCTGTGGTGGCTGCAGAGTGCTCACCTTCTAGAGGGTCGCAGGTTCGGCATTCAAGACTGGGTTCTGGTGACCACGGACGCGAGCCTCCGAGGATGGGGAGCAGTCACACAAGGAAGACATTTTCAGGGATTATGGTCAAGCCAGGAGGCTTGTCTACACATCAACATTCTAGAATTAAGGGCCATATACAACGGCCTACGACAAGCGGAGAATCTTCTTCGACCTACCGGTTCTGATTCAATCGGACAACGTCACAGCAGTGGCTCGTGTAAACCGCCGAGGCGGGACACGGAGCAGAGTGGCAATGGCGGAGGCCACCAGGATTCTTCGCTGGGCAGAAAATCACGTAAGCGCCCTGTCAGCAGTCTTTATTCCGGGAGTGGACAACTGGGAAGCAGACTTCCTCAGCAGACACGATCTCCATCCAGGAGAGTGGGGACTTCATCAAGAAATTTTTGCAGAGATAACAAGTCTTTGGGGACTTCCTCAAATAGACATGATGGTGTCACGCCTCAACAAGAAGCTTTGGAGGTATTGTGCCCAGGTCAAGGGACCCTCAGACAGTATCGGTAGATGCCCTGGTGATACCATGGGTGTTTCAGTCGGTCTATGTGTTCCCTCCTCTTCATCTCATCTCAAAAATATTGAGAATCATAAGACGAAAAAGAGTGCAGACAATACTCATTGTTCCAGATTGGCCTCGAAGGGCCTGGTATTCAGATCTTCAGGAGATGCTCACAGAAGATCCATGGCCTCTTCCTCTCAGGGAGGACCTGTTGCAGCAGGGGCCTTGCGTGTTCCAAGACTTACCGCGGTTATGTTTGACGGCATGGCGGTTGAACACCAAATCCTAGCTGGGAAAGGTATTCTGGAGGAAGTCATCCCTACTCTGATAAAGGCTAGGAAGGAAGTGACGGCGAAACATTATCACCGTATCTGGAGGAAGTATGTATCTTGGTGTGAAGCCAAGAATGCTCCTACGGAAGATTTCCACTTGGGCCATTTTCTCCACTTTCTACAGACTGGAGTGGATATGGGCCTGAAGTTAGGGCTGAAATCTGTACCTTAATGGAGCCTATCTAAATTCTTTCAGAAGGAATTGGCTTCTCTCCCAGAAGTCCAGACTTTTGTAAAGGGAGTGCTGCACATCCAGCCTCCTTTTGTGCCCCCAGTGGCACCATGGGACCTTAACGTGGTGTTACAGTTCCTAAAATCTCACTGGTTTGAGCCTCTTCAAACAGTGGAATTAAAATTTCTCACTTGAAAGGTGGTCATGTTGTTGGCCTTGGCATCTGCAAGGCAGGTGTCCGAATTGGCGGCTTTGTCTCACAAAAGCCCATATCTGATTTTCCATGTGGATAGAGCAGAGTTGAGGACTCGTCCTCAATTTTTGCCTATGGTGGTTTCATCGTTTCATATGAACCAACCTATTGTGGTGCCGGTGGCTACGAGTGACTTGGAGGATTCCAAGTCCCTTGATGTAGTCAGAGCCTTAAAGATTTACGTAGCCAGGACGGATCGGGTTAGGAAAACAGAGGCACTGTTTGTCCTGTATGCAGCCAACAAGGTTGGCGCTCCTGCTTCTAAACAGACTATTGCTCGCTAGATCTTAACACAATTCAGCAGGCTCATTCTACGGCTGGATTGCCGTTACCAAATTCGGTAAAGGCCCATTCAACTAGGAAGGTGGGCTCTTCTTGGGCGGCTGCCCGAGGCGCCTCGGCTTTACAGCTTTGCCGAGCTGCTACTTGGTCGGGTTCAAACACCTTTGCAAAATTTTACAAGTTTAATACCCTGGCTGATGAGGACCTCATGTTTGCTCAATCGGTGCTGCAGAGTCATCCGCACTCTCCCGCCCGGTTTGGAGCTTTGGTATAATCCCCATGGTCCTTACGGAGTCCCCAGCATCCTCTAGGACGTAAGAGAAAATAAGATTTTAAACCTACCGGTAAATCTTTTTCTCCTAGTCCGTAGAGGATGCTGGACGCCCGTCCCAGTGCGGACATATTTCTGCAAGGCTTGTATATAGTTGTTGCTTACATAAGGGTTATGTTACAGTTGAGATCAGTCTTTGGCTGATGCTGTTTTGTTCATACTGTTAACTGGTTGCGTATATTCCATGTTATACGGTGTGAATGGTGTGGGCTGGTATGAATCTTGCCCTTAGATTAACAAAAATCCTTTCCTCGTACTGTCCGTCTCCTCTGGGCACAGTTTCTCTAACTGAGGTCTGGAGGAGGGGCATAGAGGGAGGAGCCAGTGCACACCCATTCTAAAGTCTTTAGAGTGCCTATGTCTCCTGCGGAGCCCGTCTATAACCCATGGTCCTTACGGAGTCCCCAGCATCCTCTACGGACTAGGAGAAAAAGATTTACCGGTAGGTTTAAAATCTTATTTTTATTAACCCCATCACAACAGTCCTCTTAAGCCCCAGTACATCTGAATGAATGCAGTGACAGTGAATAAAGCACAGATATTATCCAGCTGCTATTTACTAAGCCCACACATG
This sequence comes from Pseudophryne corroboree, assembly GCF_028390025.1. Lineage (NCBI taxonomy): Eukaryota > Metazoa > Chordata > Amphibia > Anura > Myobatrachidae > Pseudophryne > Pseudophryne corroboree. The sequence continues at coordinate 1,046,493,582 of NC_086444.1, forward strand.
CCACCCTGCTGATGACTACACAGCAATAGGTACTGTAGCAATGACATGCACTCCTACATAACCCGCCAATAAGATGTGTGGTGCCAGTCAGGTATAGGGGTAGCAAGACTGCCATGCGCTGAACAGCCCCTGCAGGAGGTTGTGGGCATCGCTGGCGGTCCTCACCTTTTGGTCGGACTCGGACAGGACTTGGTGGACATTTTTTCTTTCTTGGCTCTGGTGGCGATGGCCAGGGAGATGCTCACCCCCCCAGGGCCCCTTCTACTCTCTCTCCGCCTGTCAGCTCATATCATGACGCAGGCCAGGTAGACGCGCAACCCCATGCACACGCTACTCTCCAGTAGTGTGTGCAGGGTAAGGGATGAGAGTGCAGTAGTGCGTGCCTGGCTGCCCAAACCGTGCTAGACTGGGTGCAAGAGGAGCCGTACGCCCTGGAGGCAGCCTAGGCTCCATAGCAGCCGCATCCCCTGCACCCATGATAGGCACTTGCAGCGGGGGTGGAGGAGCAGCTGGCTCGAATGAACCCGGGTGGAGTTTTCGGAGGCCCCCTCATTGTGCCTGTATGTGCCCATTAGGCCTACCCCCTAAAAGTTACTGCATCTGACACAGCTCTTCAGGCTGACTGGTATTACCGCTTGTTGCACTTGGAAAGCATTACTGATGCACAGTGAATAAAGAGTTTTTCTTATTGACATACCCATTGTTTTTAAAGCAGCATCTGTTTGCTGGAAGGCTCATATGAAGTGTCACGTACGCTGATCTCCAGGTAAAACCCCAGTGTACAAGAGGTCTCTATCGCTGTGATGAAGGGTCAACTTCAATTTACGAAGCATATTTGTATTGGGATAAATGCATACACAGCCATTCCATCTTGTGTAATGCAAATAGACCTAAATGTGTGTGGTTGAAAAAAATATATTTCCCTTTGATCGGTTTATGGTATTCTTATAATGACGCCGCAAACTGACATTAGTGAGTACATGATTAGTTCTCTGTATTAAAAGGATTTGTGTTATGGACTGGTGTATAAATAATATGTTTGTGCAATCTGCTTGTTCTATTTAGACATCCTAATTATGGGTCTTCCCTGAGAATGTCTAGTAGAATAATTTACAGAATAATAGCTGGTTAATGCTTTTCTTCCATACACATCCTAGTTGTAAGACCACATTTGAGCATCACAGTCGGTGTGATGTATGTGGTAAGTATCCATCTATAGTATCTATAGTACAACAGGGACATACTGTAATTTGGATCTGTCACCATTGTAGAAATATATGTATGCACATTTGTCAGCGCTCGGTTTTATATGCTTGCAGCTGTAAATATTCTTTTAATGAAAATCCTACAGGTGATGTCAACAAGCGGCAAACCAGCTCTGACAAAGACCTTCCCATTACTAGATGGCGCTATGCAAATAATAGCTGCTTCCAACGAGCGTCAGACTAGGGACTGCAGGACAGGGGTATACTATTACTATCAGATAAATAGTTCTTCAGCCCGTTGTGGAACTCTCTCCTGTGACTGACTGAAGTATACAGAGTGTTTGCAGCCACATGTTCCTTTTCATATTACTAATTACAGTGTACATAGGTGTGATCTGTGTTTGGTGGTGGTATTGCACAAATCGTTGTGTTGCTTAGAACATAGGGGGTCATTCCGAGTTGTTCGCTCATTGCCGATTTTTGCTATACTGCGATTAGTCGCTTACTGCGCATGCGCAAGGTTCGCAGAGCGCATGCGCTTAGTTATTTTACACAAAAGTTAGGTATTTTACTCACGGCATAACAAAGCTTTTTCATCGCTATGCTGATCGTAGTGTGATTGACAGGAAGTGGGTGTTTCGGGGCGGAAACAGGCCGTTTTATGGGAGTGTGCGGAAAAATGCAGGCGTGCCAGGTAAAAACGCGGGAGTGTCTGGAGAAACGGGGGAGTGGCTGGCCGAACGCTGGGCGTGTGTGTGACGTCAAACCAGGAACGAAACGGCCTGAGCTGATCGCAGTGTAGGAGTAAGTCTCGAGCTACTCAGAAACGGCAAAGAAATTTCTATTCGCAATTCTGCTAATCTTTCGTTCGCAATTCTGCTAAGCTAAGATACACTCCCAGAGGGCGGCGGCTTAGCGTGTGCACTGCTGCTAAAAGCAGCTAGCGAGCGAACAACTCGGAATCACCCCCATAGTCACTTGCTGGACAGTATCACGTGAATTACTGAAATTATTTGTATGACATATCATGAATGTGTGTGTGAAAACTTGTTCCCGCTGCTCATAATATGCTGACTGAATGTACACTTTCTTTAGAACATCAAAGGTTCTTTTTGAGTAAATTGTGGGATTCTAAAGTGCTTAGCAGCAGTCTCTATATTCGATAAGGGGGTGGGGGTGGGGGGCTGACACTTGGATTGCACACCCTAATTTTAAACATAAGCGACTTCTAGAACCATACAAGAAAATGAAAAATGCAGGTGAACACTCTAAGCACTAAGAATACTGATAGTCAATGTAATTTTCAAATACTTCATGGTAATTGTAGAGTTTAAGTGAGGTTCTTAGCATGTTTGTCCCAAAACATGGGCCCATCCTCTGCATCCAGGTAAACTTCATCAGGTGGGTTCCTAACCTCCTGTGAGGATGCAAGGGAAAAAGGAAAGAGTTAACCCTATGGCCCAAATTCTGTGTTTTTAAATTGAAGCCCTCAGTTTGAAGAAGTCGCACACAGGAAGTCTGCCAGAAGCAGACAGCGAGGGAGTGTTCCTTTCCTTCTGGAAAGACTGACAATATGATCCACCAATCAGAAAGGAGGAGAGAGAAAGAAACAGCAAGGGGGAGTTGTGGGAGTCAGGAAGTGGCTGGGAGAAAGAGACGGTGTGTGGGGAGATGATGGGGCACAGCTAGACTCACTGGAGGTTGTGGGGTCGTCCCCTCTGTGTCATCAGTGACTAGCCACTCTGTGTGCCCTGCTACAGCTGTCATTACTGCCCTGGACTGGAAGAGATATAGGGGTATATGCAATTGCTGTCGAATTGCCGCAAATGTCGAAAAATGGGGCATTTTCGACACAAAAAAAAATTTGACAATGCAATACAGTACTTTTCGACAAAAAAACGGACTTTTCAGATTCGACTTTTTGAAATTCGACAGTTCACAAATTCGACATGTCTGCAATGGTAAAAATGCGGCTTTTCGACAAAAGTATATTCAATTGAAGAATGTTGATTCGACAACAGTGCTTTTCGACAGTAATTTCCTCAATTTCATTCCGCCTCACTTTACTGGCGGAATCTAATAAAAAAAATTAAAAACATGTTTTTTTTATTGCTAATAGCATATCTATTTATATTAGAAGGGATATTAGGTACTTGATTTGTCTATTAGGAAATACTATTATTTATATATTTTTTTAAAATAATATATTTTTTTTAACTGACTAACATTGAGAGAGCATGGTTTTCAGTGGGAAGGGGTGGGAATGGGTTAAAATTCAGGAAAAAAAATGCGTGGGGTCCCCCCTCCTAAGCATAACCAGCCTCGGGCTCTTTGAACCGGTCCTGGTTGTAAAAATACTGGGAAAAAATTGACTGGGGATCCACCGTATTTTTAGAACCAGCACCGGGCTCTGCGTCCGGTCCTGGTGCAAAAAATACGGGGGACAAAAAGCGTAGGGGTCCCCCGTATTTTCAACACCAGCACCGGGCTCCACTAGCTGGGGAGATAATGCCACAGCCGGGGGACACTTTTATACCGGTCCCTGCGACCGTGGCATTAAATCCACAACTAGTCACCCCTGGCCGGGGTACCCTGGAGGAGTGGGGACCCCTTAAATCAAGGGATCCCGCCCCTCCAGCCACCCAAGGGCCAGGGGTGAAGCCCGAGGCTGTCCCCCCCACCCCCATCCAAGGGCTGCGGATGGGGGGCTGATAGCCTTGTGTAAAATAAAAGAATATGGTTTTTGCAGAAGAACTACAAGTCCCAGCAAGCCTCCCCCGCAAGCTGGTACTTGGAGAACCACAAGTACCAGCATGCAGGGGGGAAACAGGCCCACTGGTACCTGTAGTTCTTCTGCAAAAAAAATACCCAAAGAAAAACAGGACACGCACACCATGAAAGTAAAACTTTATTACATACATGTCGACACACACATACTTACCTATGTTCACACGCCGACTCTGTCCACGTCTCCAAGTAGAATCCGGGGTACCTGAAAATAAAATTATACTCCCCTAAATCCAGTGTGTCCTGTTCTTTTTTTGTAATCCACGTACTTGTCAAAAAAACAAACCGCATACCCGATCCACGAACTGAAAGGGGTCCCATGTTTACACATGGGACCCCTTTCCCCGAATGCTGAGACCCCCCATGACTCCTGTCACAGAGGGTCCCTTCAGCCAATCAGGGAGCGCCACGTCGTGGCACTCTCCTGATTGCCTATGCGCGTCTGAGCTGACAGACAGCGCATCGCACAGCCGCACCATTATCTTCAATCGTGGGAACTTTGCGGTCAGCGGCTGTGAAACTGGCAAACACTGGAGACACTGGAAACTGATCCATTGCTTGACCTTTTGGGAGCTGCTAAAGAGAATAAAGGATTGGAATCAGTCCAGGTGGGACAACAATTGAATACAGCCCAGCAGCAAGAGATGCAGAGGATCTTAGAGGCTCAATGAGCCCAGTTTTCCAGCCAACCTGGTCGAACTCACCTGACCACTCACCATGTGGACACTGGGAGCAGTAAGCCCATCCGACAAGTCGCTTACCGAATGACCCCAGATGTTATGAGACAGGTAAAGACTGAGATCAAGGAGATGCTAGCTTTGGGGTTCATTGTGCCATCTAAAAGCCCATGGGCCGCTGGGGGTCATGTTGGTTCCCAAAAAAGATGGGACTGCACGGTTTTGTGTGAACTATCAAAAATTGAATGCTTACCTTATGTCCCATGTCGACAAGCTACTGGACCGAATTGGAGGGGTCAAGTTTGTCTCGACACTGGACTTAAGCAAGGGTTACTGGCAAATCCCACTCACCAAAGAAGTCCAGGAGCGTTCAGCCTTCATCATGCCCATAGGACTCTTTGAGTGTAATACCATGCCATTCGGGATGAAGAATGCACCTGCCACGTTCCAGAGAATGGTGAGTGACCTACTGGAGGGGTATCAACCCTACCTCGATGATATCGCCATCTTCAGCTATACCTGGGAGGACCATTTAACTCATGTGGCAGAAGGGCTCAAAAGGATCAGACAGGCTCACCATAAGCCCAGATAAATGTCAGATGGGGATGTTGAGGTTCAGTACTGAGAACATCAGGTTGGAGGAGGCTCTATTAGACCAGGGGGTAAATTTACTAAGATGGAAGTTCTATTTAAGGTGGGATGTTGCCCATAGCAACCAATCAGATTCCAGGTATTATCTTCTAGAAGGTGCCAGATAAATGAGAAGTAGAATCTGATTGGTTGCTATGGGCAACATCCCATCTTAAATAGAACTCCCATCTTAGTAAATTTACCCCCAGATCCGGCAAAGGTGGAGGCTATTGTCAATCAGCCCGACCTGTCAACCAGAAGCAAGTGTGGGCCTTCCGTGGAGTTGCTGGCTATTACAGAAAATTCATGCCACATTACAGCACCGTGACCAAGGCTTTAACGGACTTGACCAAAAAGAGATATGCTCAAAAGATTGAATGGACCATTGAGTGTGAGCAGGCCTTCACCATCTTAAAAGACACGCTGACTCGAGCCCCAGTGTTGGCTGCCCTGACTACAATAGAAAGTTCATTGTGCAGATAGATGTTTCAGGGTGTGGACTTGGAGCAGTGTTGTGCCAGGTGGGAGAAGATGGTAGGGAACACCCAATCGTGTATCTATCTCGTAAGCTAGCTGCCGAGAGATAGCCTACTCCACTATCAAGAAGGAGTGTCTAGCCATATTCTGGGCCTTAAAGAAACTACAACCATATCTTTATGGTAAAGAATTCACTATTGTTACTGACCATAACCCGGTAAATTGGCTAAATAGAACCTCGGGGGAAAATGGGAGGTTGTTGAGGTGGAGTTTGGTGTTACAAAGGTTTAACTTTTCCGTTTCTCACAAAAAGGGACGGGACCATCAAAATGCTGACGGGTTATCCAGACGTGAGGAAACAAATGCCAAACTGCAGACTTTCAGGCCAAGTCGACAGTCAGGACTCCGACATTGGGACCATGCCTGTCTCCTCGATTTAAGTACGGGGAGGTATGTGAGGAGGCAAGGGGAAAAGGAAAGAGTTAACCCTATGGCCCAAGTTCTGTGTTCTTAAATTGAAGCCCTCAGTCTGCAGAAGTCACACACAGGAAGTCTGCTAGAAGCAGACAGCAAGGGAGTGTTCCATCCCCCTCTGGAAAGACTGACAACATGATCCACTGATCAGAAAGGAGGAGATAGAAAGAACCAGCAAGGGGGAATTGTGGGAGTCAGGAAGTGGCTGGGAGAAAGAGACGGTGTGTAGGGAGGTGATGGGGCAAGAGCTAGACTGACTGAAGGTTGGGGTGTCGTTCCCTCTGTGTCATCAGTGACTAGCCACTTTGTGTTCCCTGCTACAGCTGTCATTGCTGCCCAGGACTGGTAGAGATATAGAGCAGCTGGTGAGGGACTTTGCTGAATTCTGAGTGCACTTTATTACTATAATCCTGCTTGCTGTTCACTGGATTTCTGGGTCTCTCTGAATAAAGATCACCTTGCTTTCATTGTAACCGGCTCCACTGTGTGATCCCTGTTGTGAGATTCTAAAGCGCATAGTAGCAGTCACTCTAGTGCTGCTGAGAGAGTCTCTATATACGATAAGGCGGAGGGGGGTGGGGGGCGACACTTGGATTGCACACCCTAATTTTAAACATAAGCGACTTCTAGCACCATACAGGGAAAAAAAATGCAGGTGCACACTTTAAGCACTAAGATTACTGATAGTCAATATCATGTTCAAATACTCCATGGTAATTGTAGCGTTTAAGTGAGGTTCTTAGCACCTGTTTGGCAAAAACATGGGCCCATCCACTGCATCCAGGTAAACTTCATCAGATGGGTTCCTAACCTCCCTTGTTCACTGCCATCATCCAATGCCCAATTGGCTGGTCTCCATGCAAAAGGGAAACAAAAGATCTGTAGAAACGTGGAAGGAGTTGTATATACTGTATACCTCTGTTCAAAGATGTGAACAGTTGTTTTTTAATGAGTGTTAAACCTTTGGAGGCCTCTATCCTAAGGAAACTGACCATTTCTTAATGTGTAAGCCAATAAAATGTATGTGTGTGTATAATAAAAAATATTTAAATGCTCCACTTTTGCAGCATATTTAATAGAATGATCCAGCCACTTTCCATACATCTGAGAATAGGATAGACATATGCAACAATGTTTAAATTTACATCTTCACACACAACTCTTATATGCAGACATTCGCTATATGAAAACTCTAAAAGAGCGTACACAGCACTTATACTGTAGTCTGCATGTCCGGAGCTCCTGACATCTTTGGGTTTCCTGGCAGTGACGTGTCCAATCGCAGACTTGAACCAGTGTCATCAGACTGAGTAGCACAAATACATTTTCACATTACTGTTCAAATTAGAATATGTGGCCAAGGGTACTCTCCCTAGAAGGAGGTCTCTCATTGCCCTCAAAGCCGCCAAAGATGGTAAAATCTTAGTTATTGTTACATACACTCTACTACAATGTCCTAAGTGGTTACAAATTGTAGGGCAGGCGTGTCAAACTCGCGGACCGCATGCAGTCCCTACCGCATCATTTTGTGGCAGCGAGCAGGGGTCATATGCAGCGTTCTGGCAGGGGTCCAGGTTTTTATGCGGTAGGTTAAGCACAAATATTGGTGTCCCCAGAGACCACAAAGCTGACACCGATGACAGGGGATAATGTAAGGGTGTTTACACACGGTGAGATCCTTGCTATGCCCGATTTTCACTTGCGATTTCCCTTGAACTCCCCGGAGCCCAGATAGTACAGATTTTGACTAACTTTTCTTGAGATATGGACTATGTGTGCTTACGATTTTGGCTTATGTGAGATTTTGGCTTATGTGAGATGTCATTGACATGTGAGATGAACTAGATAGTACACCGATCTAGCAAGGATTGACTTGCCTGCACAGTCTATCTTTTCTTGCGATGCCGACCTGGCGGGACCGCGCATCGGGATCGAATTGGGATCGCAAGGTGACGTTCACCTTGCGATCTGCACTAACTTTTCTTGCAATTTTGACTATATAGTCAAAATCGAAAGAAAATATCTCACCGTGTGTACACACCCTAACTCTTTGATGTACAGTAGATCATGACAGTCTCCATCGGAAATCACAGTGTCACAAGCATCTAACACTGTGACTACTGACTGAGATTTTCATGATCTACTGTACATCAAAGAGTTACATCAGCAGACGGAGGTGGGGGAGGCTGCTCTGTCCCTCCCTCTGTGACTATAACTATAGCGAGCTGCCATTCGCACTCCCTGCGCCGAGATCTCATGCCTCCCAGTGTGTCCTCTCACTGTTTGGCTTCCTACTGCTCTGCTCTGTACCCAGTCAATGTCTCCCTCTGTCCCTCTCGCCGCTCAGTCTCCAGCTCTGCCCAGGGCTGAGCTCCAGATCTGACGCATGCACAGCTGAGACGATGTATGTGTGTGTGAATGACTACGTGCTGTCATTGCGTTCTGCACAGGAGGGCTGGCAGGGGCAGGTCAATGGGTGAGGGTGGCAGAGGACAGGTAAATGGGTGAGGATGGCACATACTTGACCATATATACACTGCTCAAAAAAATAAAGGGAACACTAAAATAACACATCCTAGATCTGAATGAATGACATATTCTTATTAAATACTTTGTTCTTTACATAGTTGAATGTGCTGACAACAAAATTACACAAAAATTATCAATGGAAATCAAATTTATTAACCCATGGAGGTCTGGATTTGGAGTCACACTCAATATTAAAGTGGAAAAACACACTACAGGCTGATCCAACTTTGATGTAATGTCCTTAAAACAAGTAAAAATGAGGCTCAGTAGTGTGTGTGGCCTCCACGTGCCTGTATGACCTCCCTACAACGCCTGGGAATGCTCCTGATGAGGTGGCGGATGGTCTCCTGAGGGATCTCCTCCCAGACCTGGACTAAAGCATCCGCCAACTCCTGGACAGTCTGTGGTGCAACGTGGCGTTGGTGGATGGAGCGAGACATGATGTCCCAGATGTGCTCAATTGGATTCAGGTCTGGGGAACGGGCGGGCCAGTCCATAGCATCAATGCCTTCGTCTTGCAGGAACTACTGACACACTCCAGCCACATGAAGTATAGCATTGTCTTGCATTAGGAGGAACCCAGGGCCAACCGCACCAGCATGTGGTCTCACAAGGGGTCTGAGGATCTCATCTGGGTACCTAATGGCAGTCGGGCTACCTCTAGCGAGCACATGGAGGGCTGTGCGGCCCCCAAAGAAATGCCACCCCACACCATTACTGACCCACTGCCAAACCGGTCATGCTGGAGGATGTTGCAGGCAGCAGAACGTTCTCCTTGGCGTCTCCAGACTCTGTCACATGTGCTCAGTGAGAACCTGCTTTCATCTGTGAAGAGCACAGGGCGCCAGTGGCGAATTTGCCAATCTTGGTGTTCTCTGGCAAATGCCAAACGTCCTGCACGGTGTTGGGCTGTAAGCACAATCCCCACCTGTGGACGTTGGGGCCTCATATCGCCCTCATGGAGTCTGTTTCTGATCGTTTGAGTAGACACATGCACATTTGTGGCTTGCTGGAGGTCATTTTGCAGGGCTCTGGCAGTGCTCCTCCTTGCACAAAGGCGGAGGTAGCGGTCCTGCTGCTGGGTTGTTGCCCTCCTACGGCCTCCTCCACGTCTCCTGATGTACTGGCCTGTCTCCTGGTAGCGCCTCCATGCTCTGGACACTACGCTGACAGACAAAGCAAACCTTCTTGCCACAGCTCGCATTGATGTGCCATCCTGGATGAGCTGCACTACCTGAGCCACTTGTGTGGGTTGTAGACTCCGTCTCATTCTACCACTAGAGTTAAAGCACCGCCAGCTTTCAAAAGTGACCAAAACATCAGCCAGAAAGCATAGGAGCTGAGAAGTGGTCTGTGATCACCACCTGCAGAACAACTCCTTTATTGGGGGTGTCTTGCTAATTGCCTATAATTCCCACCTGTTGTCTATTCCACAGGTTCTCAAACTCGGTCCTCAGGACCCCACACGGTGCATGTTTTGCAGGTCTCCTCACAGAATCACAAGTGACATAATTAACTCCACCTGTGGACCTTTTAAAATGTGTCAGTGATTAATTAATACACCTGTGCACCTGCTGGGTTACCTGCAAAACATGCATTGTGTGGGGTCCTGAGGACCGAGTTTGAGAACCACTGGTCTATTCCATTTGCACAACAGCATGTGAAATTGATTGTCAATCAGTGTTGCTTCCTAAGTGGACAGTTTGATTTCACAGAAGTGTGATTGACTTGGAGTTACATTGTGTTAAGTGTTCCCTTTATTTTTTTGAGCAGTGTGTATATATATATATATATATATATATATATATATAGAACTCTATCTCTGTCTTGTGGCCCACACAAGACTTTGACCTCGATAATTCAGCCCATTTGGGATTTTCAGTTTGACATGCCTGTTATATCATTTATATTTGCACCTAATAAATAAGTAATAAAAAAAATATAAAAAATAAAAAAAGTACGAAAGTCCGTTTCCTTTTTGAACTTTACAGTTTGTACCATAGATTTAGAAAACTAGAAGGCCCCTTCATCTTTTACTAGGCATTGTACATTATTCCCTAATACAATGTACCAATGTTCTGCAATATACGTTATTCATGTTCATTGTCGGCAAGTACAGTCCCTGCTGGCATGACACACCATTGAGTGATGGCTTGTTAAAGGCTCCTATTAGAATATTTTTAATTATTTTTTAAATCATGATTTAAATTTTGGCTGCAGAATTGTGTATCTGGCACATGGCCTGTTATCCCACTCCAGTACTGTTGGTTCTCTCAAGTACTCACATGGAAGTGATGTGGTCATGTACCAACATCTTTGGGTACTGGTAAAGGGTCTACATGCGGCTTCGACTCTATGGAACTCACTTCCCCGCACAGTGCGAGAGGCCCCAACTATAGAATCCTTCAAAAATAGACTCAAGACTCCTGTTTACTCAAGCATTTCCATAATGTCCCTTTAGTATCTATATGCTTCTGTACTGTACTATATTATGCTATGTATCTGTTAAGCGCCTTCAGTCCTATTGGAGAAGGAACGCTATATAAATAAAATTATTATTATTATTACATCTTATAACCCCAGGCTATTTTTCCTGTGTTCTATTTGATTTTGTTCAGATGTGATCTGTTTTTGATTGTCATTTTTGTTATTCTTCCTGTCATTTACATGTTTTTATATACAGTAGGACTCATTGGGGAATATTATATATGCATGTATCGTATATGCATATGTTCCTGCAAAAGTTATTTGTAGACCCAGCCATGGACTGAATACAGGTTGAGTATCCCATATCCAAATATTCCGAAATACGGAATATTCCGAAATACGGACTTTTTTGAGTGAAAGTGAGATAGTGAAACCTTTGTTTTTTGATGGCTCAATGTACACAAACTATGTTTAATACACAAAGTTATTAAAATATTGTATTAAATGACCTTCAGACTGTGTGTATAAGGTGTATATGAAACATAAATGAATTGTGTGAATGTACACACAGGGCCGGCGCTACCATTAGGCAGCTTTAGGCAGCTGCCTATGGGCGCTGGCCACTGGAGGGCAGCAGGCTCCACTTAAATCTATTTTACAAAAAAAAATATATATATTTTGATAAGTAAGCCCAGACAGGGGCGGCCGCGGCGAGGGTCTAGCCTGCCACAGCCGTCAGTCACCTCACCAGCCCAGTGTATTGCTTTCCCTGCTCCCTGTCTCTAACAGAAATTGACTTTGCTGCGCGTATGAGAGAGCAGGTCAGGAGACGGGCGCCGCCCACTGACAGCCTAACACTCGTCCCAGGCGCCGTCAGCACTGACATGCTGTCTGTGCGCTTGTGCGGCGCCCGTCTCCTGACCTACTCTCTCATACGCGCAGCAAAGTCAATTTCTGTTAGAGACAGGGAGCAGGGAAAGCAATACACTAGCGTTGGTGAGGTGACTGACGGCTGTGGCAGGCTAGACCCTCGCCGCGGCCGCCCCGTTTGTTTACCATTTAACTAGCAAAATTTAATTTTTAGAGAGGAGGGGCAGGGCTGTCGCATTATGCGGAGGAGACAGCACTTCAAGTTCTCCCCTCTGACTGCCATCGACGAGCCCTCCCCCTAACATTATCGTCAGTACTGCAGCCGGAAGCCCCAGGAAGAATAGGCAGAGGGGAGACGCTGCGGATGGTGATGTCTACTGCATCTGAAAGGCAAGAGAAGTCTCCCTATCCCCTCCCTCCCTGCCGCCCCACGCCTCCCTATCCCCTCCCTCTCTGCCGCCCCGTGTCTCCCTATCCCCTCACTCCCTGCCGTCCCGCGCCTCCCTATCCCCTCCCTCTCTGCCGCCCCGTGTCTCCCTATCCCCTCGCTCCCTGCCGTCCCGCGCCTCCCTATCCCCTCCCTCTCTGCCGCCCCGTGTCTCCCTATCCCCTCGCTCCCTGCCGTCCCGCGCCTCCCTATCCCCTCCCTCCCTGCCGTCCCGCGCCTCCCTATCCCCTCCATCCCTGCCGCCCCGCGTCTCCCTATCCCCTCCCTCCCTACTGTCCTGCGCCTCCCTATCCCCTCCCTCCCTGCCGCCCCGCGTCTCCCTATCCCCTCCCTCCTACCCCGCGTCGCCCTATCCCCTTCCTCCCTGCCGCCCCGCGTCTCCCTATCCCCTCCCTGCCGCCCCGCGTCTCCCTATCCCCTCCCTGCAGCTCCGCGTCTCCCTATCCCCACCCTGCCGCCCCGCGTCTCCCTATCCCCTCCCTACAGCTCCGCGTCTCCCTATCCCCTCCCTGCCGCCCGTCTCCCTATCCCCTCCCTGCCGCCCGCGTCTCCCTATCCCCTCCCTGCCGCCCGCGTCTCCCTATCCCCTCCCTGCCGCCCGCGTCTCCCTATCCCCTCCTTGCAGCCCCGCGTCTCCCTATCCCCTCCCTGCAGCCCCGCGTCTCCCTATCCCCTCCCTGCAGCTCCGCGTCTCCCTATCCCCACCCTGCCGCCCCGCGTCTCCCTATCCCCTTCCTGCAGCCCCGCGTCTCCCTATCCACTCTCTGCAGCCCTGCGTCTCCCTATCCCCTCCCTGCAGCCCCGCGTCTCCCTATCCCCTCCCTGCAGCCCCGCGTCTCCCTATCCCCTCCCTGCAGCCCAGCGTCTCCCTATCCCCACCCTGCCGCCCCGCGTCTCCCTATCCCCTCCCTGCAGCCCAGCGTCTCCCTATCCCCTCCCTGCCGCCCTGCGTCTCCCTATCCCCTCCCTGCCGCCCAGCATCTCCCTATCCCCTCCCTGCAGCTCCGCGTCTCCCTATCCCCACCCTGCCGCCCCGCGTCTCCCTATCCCCTTCCTGCAGCCCCGCGTCTCCCTATCCACTCTCTGCAGCCCTGCGTCTCCCTATCCCCTCCCTGCAGCCCCGCGTCTCCCTATCCCCTCCCTGCAGCCCCGCGTCTCCCTATCCCCTCCCTGCAGCCCCGCGTCTCCCTATCCCCTCCCTGCCGCCCTGCGTCTCCCTATCCCCTCCCTGCCGCCCCGCGTCTCCCTATCCCCTCCCTGCCGCCCAGCGTCTCCCTATCCCCTCCCTGCAGCTCCGCGTCTCCCTATCCCCTCGATGCTGCCCTTTCAAGATTCTACTACGGGGGCCCACAAAGCAGGGACGTGTAGTCGGGAGGCAGGGGAGGTAGGAGGCAGTGCCTCCCCTGCCATTAATGATTAAAATAATATAAAGAAGATACTTATGACACATATTCTGTGTCATAAGTAATCTCTTTATATTATGATAAGCATTTTAAATCTTTAAATCACTTTGGGAGGCACAGATAGCAGTGCCTCCCGTTAACAATTGGAATGGGAGAGAAAGGGGGGCGGGGCCAGGCACAGGGTTGTAAAAGCCCATTAAAAAACTGCGGGGGAAGCGGCACATATGCCAGTGCGTCATTGACAGGGAAAACCTGCCCCTGTCAGCGAGGCAGATGTGATTGGACGGCGGATCCGCTGTCCAATCACCCATAGGCATTGAGGTCAAGCTGCGGCGGGACCCGACGCTACAGTGGAGCTGCCTGCCACTTCAGGAGCGCGGAGGGGGGGCAGCGGCGGGACCTGATGTTGGAGTTGCCTACAGGGGGGGGGTTGTGCTTGGTGGTAAGTGTCTGGGCAGCTCCCCCCCAGATCACTTGGACTGCAGCTCTCCCCTTGTGATCTGGGGGTGAGCTGCAGTCCAAGTGATCTGGGGGTGAGCTGCAGTCCAAGTGATCTGGGGGTGAGCTGCAGTCCAAGTGATCTGGGGGTGAGCTGCAGTCCAAGTGATCTGGGGGTGAGCTGCAGTCCAAGTGCTCCGGGCAAGATTACTTGGACTGCAGCTCACCCCCAGATCACTTGGACGCAGGGACAGGGAAAAATAAATAAAATAAATGTAAAAAAAATTATATATTTGTATCACAGCTGCCCGCCGCCCACCACTGACCAGCGCTCACTGCTGCACGCTGCACCGCCATTAAAAGCTGACCACAGCAGACCACAACTGGCGGTGGTCAGAGGGACATCAACGCCGCAGCGACGAAGGACAGCTTAGTACCACCGCATCCCCCGCAGACCATGGGCTCATACGCCACCGACAACCACAGTCCCTTCCGCACCTCTGCTGCACATATCAGGTAATGTTACCCTATGTCTCTGCTGTCACGCTCTCAGTCCCTGCTGTCACTCTCTCAGTCCCAGTCCCTGCTGTCACTTTCTCTCCCTGTCCCTGAATTGTGGGTCATACCATGTGCTGTAATGTGAATTTCGGCTCATACTGTGTGGTAAAATATGAATTTCGGATCATACGGTGTGCTGTAATGTGAATTTTGGCTCATCCCGTGTGCTGTAGTGTGAATTTTGGCTCATACCGTGTTCTGTAATGTGAATTTTGGATCATACGATGTGCTGTAATGTGAATTTCGGCTCATACAGTGTGCTATAATGTGAATTTTGGCTCATACCATGTGCTGTAATGTGAATTTTGGCTCATACCGTGTGCTGTAATGTGAATTTCTAGATAGTATAAGAATTTCTAGATAGTATAAGGGGTCCTACTACACTGAAGGACACGCCCCCATTTGAGTGCAACCTTCACTTTTCCATACCCCCACTTCAAAATGTCCACTTCGACCACTGTATATGTATGCGTGTATATATGTATATAATATATATATATATATATATATATATATAAAATCTCAGTGCCTCCCCAGCCAATGACGTCACCGCACGTCACTGCCACAAAGTTCTAGTTGCAACCCTGGTGCCTATCTATAATACTGTATAAAACAACAGACTGTGGTATTATACTATATATGGATGTGGGGCTGGATGCTTTTTAACTTGTGTGTATTTAATATAATATTTGTCAGGTTTTCTTTTGCTGTTATTTGGCTGCTTCAGGAGGATCAACATACTGTTAACACAGCCTCTAGATAACATGATCACTCCGCTGTCCAAGCAACAGGGGAAGGGGAGGGCCGGGAGGACGGGGGGGGGGGGGGGGTAGGCAGAAATTTTGCCTAGGGTGCCGAGAAACCTTGCACCGGCCCTGTGTACACACACTTTGTTTAATGCACAAAGTTATAAAAAATATTGGCTAAAATTACCTTCAGGCTGTGTGTATAAGGTGTATATGAAACATAAATGTATTCTGTGCTTAGATTTAGGTCCCATCACCATAATATCTCATTATGGTATGCAATTATTCCAAAATACGGAAAAATCCCATATCCAAAATACCTCTGGTCCCAAGCATTTTGGATAAGGGAGACTCAACCTGTATTATCTATTAACCTGCTCATTGTTTTCAATTTGTCTTTGCTGTGCCGTGTGGTGAAATACCATGCTCTTCTGAAAGGAAATTCCAGTTAAACTAATTTTTTATGAGTCCCCATGATGAAATGTTAGATTACGGAGAGTTAAAGTACAGTATGTACATATTACCAAGGTGGAAGATTTGTAGTCAGCCTGTATGAATAAATGCATGTGTTCATTAAATACTTGTAGTCAATTCTTTATCTGTGAAGAATAGGGGGTGTGTGTGTACATTGCATTTTTCTGAATGTAGTGTAATTCAGTGGAACGCGTCACCCTGCAGAGAGGGATAAAAGGCTGTTTATATCTTGCACAATTGTTTACAGGGCATCCATGCAGAGAGAAAATGTCACAATGACCTCTTGGAAAAAAACACATTCCTCCTTTATGGATGCGGTTGTGTAGTGTTCTAGAATATTATTATAACAATGTATATACAGTATACAGTATGTTTGCATGAGATTTAGTGTAATTGAACTTTACCATGTCTTTGATTAAAATCAAAACTTAGTATTTCCAGTTATTGCCCTGTTAAAGTGCACATCCTTTTAAGTACAGCTGATAGTACTTAAAGCCCGCAGGTGGCACTGCTGCTATTGCTGGCCACAAAGGTAAGGCTATGTACATATTATGCGATACGCCTGATATCGTGTGATCGCATATGATGTCATGTATTGTGTACACACAATATTGCATGCGATGCACGCTCCCACGCGTCACATGCAACATCCTCTGTCAGACCTGCCAAATGCAGCATGGCCCAACTTCTCCCCCCATCGCATCTGACATCAGCAAGTGTGTATGCACTTGCCGATGTCGGGCCCCATCGCAGACGATGCTGCATTGTAAGCTTATCGTTCTGATGTGTACACAGCCTTACATTCATAAAAGCAATCTCTCTATAGCATTGTAAAGAGGAGGTGTGGTGAAACAGTAATGAATGAGAGGCACTGTATTTTTTGTGGATTTTTCTCCGGCAGGGTCCACAGGATAACAATGGGATATGATGGAGCGACAGCGGATTGGCACCAAACGATCACAAGCTTTCAGTTCTCCCAGGATGCAACGGGCCCGTCCACATATCCCCGCCCACTGGCTCAGGCAAATCAGTTATTTTGTTTGGTGCGCCAGGAGCCGGACCATGGTCTGTGTTTGGCAGCCCTAAGCTTTCTTATTTTATTTTTATAGTCTTACTACGTTTTCTGAGTGGTCTTTCCTAACAGCGTCTTACACGCGTATTGGAAAGAGTCGCTCCAACAACTCTCCGCCGGGTCGCAACAACGCTTACCCACGGTACAAGTGCTGTCTCGACGGGTGTCTGTGTCGGATATACTAGCAGGACCAGTAGACGTTACCAGGCTGTGGCCGGAGCATGGGGAGAAGGTAAGGCATCTGCTCCACTTAGAAGGGGAATAACAGACACAGCTGCACTGTATTGGGAGGATACTACCAAACAGTAGGGATCATAAGGCACCAGGATTAGTATGAGGCTGCGATCCCTAGGGTTGATGTCAGCGGTGGGGAGTCAGACGCTCTCCTGGTCTCCCCTCTCCCCCAGTTCATGACCAGTTTCCGCCGGTTTCCTGCCATGAACTGATTGCCTCACTTCCGTCTCAGATGCTACCACGAGGGGTCTCGGTCGCAGCATAGCGCTGCGTCTGTGTACACTAAGCGCTACCGCAAGGAGACCCGGTCGCAGTACAGGCATCTGTATGACCGGTGCATCTGCATGCACAGTGCGTCTGTGTTCACTAAAAGTTCCCGGAGCGGCAGTGTACACTAGTAGCGTCTGGATCCACTCAGCGTTCGCTAACGTATTGATCGATCTTGGAAGTGGGGTGAGTGTCCCTGTATCCCACGGGTCTGGGACTCCAGGTCGACAACAAAAAGGTCGACACACCTTAGGTCGACATGGACAAAAGGTCGACAGGAACAAGGTCGACATGGAAAAAGGTCGACATGAGTTTTTTGTTTTTTGTTTCGTTTTCTTCGTAGAGTGACCGGGAACCCCAATTAGTGCACCGTGTCCCCTCGCATGGTGCCTTCGCTCGGCACAGATTACCGTTCCAATCGTAGTCCACGTGTATCGTTAAGTATGAAAAGGTTCCAAAAAAGAAAGAAATTGTGAAAAACTCATGTCGACCTTTTTCCATGTCGATCATGTTCCTGTCGACCTTTTGTCCATATCGACCTAAGGTGTGTCGACCAATTGGTGTTGACCTTTTTGTTGTCGACCTGGAGTCCGGATACCGTATCCCACTCTACCGAGTACGGGTTATACAGCACTAAATTTCTATCTACTTTTTGTCAGTATAAATAGTTAAGTTTAGTGCCTATTGCATATGAGTCTGTGTACATTACTGTGGTTTTCTTCGCAATGCATCTGAATACGTTAAAGACTATAAAACAGGATTCAGTAATATGTACTCCTACATACTTTGAAATGTGTTTGTAGTTGATAATATGCTCATATGACTAATATATAACATGTGACTGACCGCTAGTGTGATTGCTGACTTTATATATGTTTGTCAGTGGTTTCTTCTGAGCCTCAATGCTAGTGCATGGGATGGGGTCAGATTGCTATCACTTTAATATAGTAAAGTGATTACAGTCACAAATTGTGTAGTACACTGTGAAAAGCTGATTATTTATCATGTCTTAGAGCGGCAAAAGTGACGGGGATACATTATCAGTAACACCAACACTCATAACATGTTTGTCCTGCAAAGTAGGATTACCCTCTCAGGATCTGGCACATGATGGGTTATGTACAATTTTTTTGCTTTTCAGCAGATTGCAAGGCAAATCCCTGTTCAACAGCAGGTAGATCCACCTTGGGCTATGTTTGCACAGACCTTGTCCAGTATAGCTGAACGGGTAATCCCTAAAGTATTAACCCATATATGCAGCTCCCTTCTTACGGTATAGCCCCAACAGCTTCTCCAAGGAAACAAGCTGATAAACCGAGTGTAAATATATCATCAAATTCACAGGCTACACAAGATGATACATCAGATGATGATAGCTCTATATACTCTGCTTCAGCATATGAAGAACAGGTAGAAAGTATCAGCTCATAGGATATAGCTGAATGAATTGGAGCAATGAAGGCTATTCTATCCCTAGAGGATTCAGCAGAGCCAATGTTAAAAACTAAGGCACCTGTGTTTAAACGTCCCAAAACAGTTAGGGTAGAGTTTCCAGGGTCAGATCAGCTGACGGAAATCATGGAGGAAGCTTGGGCTACACCCAATAAAAAATATAGAATTAAAAAAAATGGGATTCCTATTACCCTTTTCCAACTGGGGACTGTTTAAAAAAGAGAAGTGCCTCCTAAGGTAGATACGCACGTCATTCGATTAGTGCAAAAATCTATATTGCCTTTACTGTCAACATCATTAAATGATGTCACAGACAGAAGAGTGGATGGGTTTTTGAAAACCATATTTTCTCTGTCAGGGGCAGTCATAAGGCCAGCTATGGCTTCAGCTTGGATGGCAAAGGCGGTAGCTGAATGGGCTGACGTACTGGAAGACGGGCTTGCGGCACCTACTAGGGAGCAGGAATCCCATATAGCCCACATGAAGCAGGCTGCGGTATTCTTAGAAGAAGCGGCAATAGATATGGGTACTATTGCTTCCAAAGCGTCAGCCTTAGCAGTAGCTGCTCGCAGAGCAATTTGGCTACGTACATGGAAAGCTGATTCAGAATCTAAGAAGGTTCTGGAATCTTTGCCTTTTGTCAGGAATATTCTGTTTGGTAAGGAATTGACAGATATTCTGGAGTCGGAAGCAGAATCCAAGAATGTCAGATTTCCTGCCAATTATAACCCCAGGCCTAGGTTTCGGTTTTTCGGCCATTTCGGTGGCAAGGAAAAACAAAAAGAAAAAGTGATGCTAAGCAGCCCCAATACAATAAGTTTGGTAAGGCAAAGAAGCAATGGGCCACCAGAGGGCCAGCTTCCAAACCAGAACATAAGCCATCAGCTGATGGTGCGGGCCTCCGCCTGGGGGACCCCAGGGCAGGGGGCTGACTTCTTCAGTTTTGTACACATATGGCAGCAGTTGACAACAGATGCTTGGGTGCAAGAAGCGGTATCTCTGGGTCATGTTTTCCCTTTCAAGAAGCAGCCACCTCGAAGGTTCTTCTGCACCAGTCCATCTCGAATAGAGGTGAAGGCCAGAGCCCTGCAAGAAGCAGTTCAGAAATTGCTTCAGTCAGGAGTAATTATTCCAGTACCCCCTGCACAACCAGGGACAGGGTTTTTTACTCAAACCTGTTTTTGGTTCAGAAGCCAAAGGGGTCGTTTCGGCCCATTCTCAATCTCAAAATGTTAAACAAATACATTTGGGTATCACGGTTCCACATGGAGACGTTACGCTCCATAGTTTTGGCCATGGAACCAGGGGATTACATGGTATCTCTGGATATACAGGATGCTTAACTGCATGTTCCTATAGAATTGTCTCATCAGTGTTACCTCAGGTTTGCCATCCTCCAGCAACATTTTCAGTTCCAGGCCTTACCCTTTGGGTTAGCCACAGCCCCCAGAGTATTTACCAAGATTATGGTGGTAATGGCAGCTTATCTCCGCAAGTAGGGGATAATCATTTTTCTATACCTCGACGATCTTTTAATACTGGCACAATCCCAGGAATTGCTCTTGAGCCACCTCCAACAGACAATAACTTGTCTACAGGAGCACGGATGGCTCATAAATTGGGCAAAGTCATCTCTGATTCCATCACATCGGATGATCCACTTGGGGGCTGTATTGGATTCAAGTCTGCAGAAAATATTTTTACCTCGGTCTGGTCCTGGTGTCCCTCACGGCCGCGATGGTATCTGGATGAATAACGCCCCATGGTCGGCCTGACCGCCTCATAGCTTTCCTGTGTCAATTACCACTCTCTACCTCCCTACTCCTTTCCCTTTTATATTGCATCTTTCCCGGAGAAGATAAACCCCTCCCCTGCCTGCTTTCATTATGTCACAAAGGAACAAGAAGGCTCCCCAAGCACCCACAAATTTTTTTGGCGGCAAGTCTAAGGGTTCCCAGAGCCTGGCACACTCTCCGGAGTCTCCTTCATCCCCGCGATCTTCAGAGTTGGGTATTGACCCTCAGATACAGGCAGTGATGTCTGGCCTCTTGGAGGGTGTGCAAACAGCCTTCAAACAGGAACTGTCCAAAGCGGTCCTGGATTTCAAATCAGAGATCGCCTCGCTTGGAAATCGTACAGATGCCTTGGAGACTAAGACCGACGATTTATGCTGCTCGCAACTGCGTCTAGACCACGAGCTCTCAAGGCTCCACGCTGAGGTGGAGACCCTTAAGGAACGCCAAGAACACCAAGAGAACCGGTCCCGTCGCAATAATTTGCAGATACGTAACGTGGCGGAATCAGTTCAGAGCTCTACGTTGCCGTCCTTCTTGAGAGACCTTTTCCAGCATTTGGTCCCGGATTTGTCTGATGAAGACTGTCTCTTTGACAGGGCACACAGGGCCTTGCGGGCCAAACCATCCCAGCCTCCTCGGAACATTATAGCCCGTCTCCATTATTACCGCTCGAAAGAAAAAATCATTGCCTCCATCCGGCACGCCTCTGACATAGTCTTCCAAGGCATGCAGGTGCAGATCTACCAAGACCTGGCGCCTTCGACCATTCAGAAACGACGGGACCTCCAACCGATTACTAGGCTTCTACGCAAACACCAAATTCGATATCGCTGGGGATTCCCCTTCCAATTGCAGCTCTCTTTTAAAGGCACCAATTATGCGATTAAAACCCTGCCACAAGGGCAGGAAATGCTTCATAAGCTTGGTCTTCTCCCAGAATCGTCGTCCTCTTCTGTCGACCCATCTGCCTCTCCGAAATCGCAACGACTCCATCCGCCCCAACCGGACTGGACGAGAGTGTCTCGTCGTGGGGACGAAGATGATACTCCCCCCTGATCTCCCACCCTTCGCTCTCCCATTGTTTTCATTGTGCCATTGCATCTATTTGCTGGAGGCTCCCCCTGGACTAGACTGTTCGTCCTTTATTCTCCGGACTGTCTTTTTTTTTTTTTTATGTTGACTTGATATAATGCTGTTAATGCTATATACCTAATGTTACTAGATTTTTTGAAAGCTGAGGGCCCTCCTCGGAGCGGGTTGACCTGGTCCCTGCTCCGTGGACCCCCTTGGTTCCTTTCAGGCACTTTGTATGATAGTCCTGTAAATGCTTCACCCGTTATAGCTATAACTGTTCACTTTGCCTCTAGATTTCTGGTCAAATGTTGACTGGTCGGTTTGCGGTTTGGTCCCTGTGGCTTAGCCTAGTATACGGACCACATGCTATTGCTTCACTACCTCCTTTGATATTCCCCTCCCCTCTCCTTCCTTCCCAACTTTCCCCTCCCCCCCTTTTTTTTCTCTCTCCCTTCTCTCCCCCTCTCTCTCCTCTGCCTCCCCCTTCCCTCCCTTCCTGACACAGGTTTTGTTTTCAAGTTGTATACTTTTTTGGCCTCTGCCATTTTGTTCTCGGTCAGGCCGCCAACCTGATTTGTTGGTGCGTGCCACTACCCCCATGCTCCCTTATTTGAATACTCTATTGATTGTATTTTTCCTTTGTTTGGCGGTCCTGTTACGGGCCCCACTGTTAAAGGGTTTCTGCCCGAGTGGGCTTTTTCTTCTCTCTTCTTGCTCTTTCTTGTTTTCTTTCTGTGGCCTTCCTTTCCCTCATTTCCTTTTTCTCCCATTGTCCTTGTGGTGGATTCCGGGTATCCATTTTACTTGCCATCGTTCTTTAATGGGTAGCTTGGCCCCGGGAGGCCTTTGTTTTTGTACCCCCTTTTTCATGATTTTAAATGCGATACCGTTTCTCAGGCCAACATGCCCCTAAAGATATGATCAGTTAATGTAAACGGCCTCAATTCCCCCCCAAAAAGGACGGTGCTCTTGGGTGCCTGTAGACGTGAGAAAGCTGACATAGTTTTTCTCCAAGAAACTCACCTTACGGGCTCCCATACTCAACTCCGTGGTAAGCAATTTACCCAAACTTTCTTCGCCTCCGCGGACTGTAAAAAACGTGGGGTCGCAATTTTAATTAATCGTCACATTCCATTTACACATAGCAAAACTGTGGCGGATCCAGATGGACGATACTTGATGGTTATTGGTACACTCCGCTCTGAAATCCTGACACTTATCTCTGTATATGCTCCTAACCAAGATCAACCTCAGTTTTTCCACTCCCTTTTCCGTCACATTGGCAAAGTTGCACAGGGTCACATCGTATTGGGTGGGGTTTTCAACACTATTCTTGACCCCCTATTAGATAAGACTGCCCCCCTCTTGCCTCTAGAGCTTCACGCACGCTTGCAGCCTCCCTTAAATTTCACGACCTCCGTGACTCATGGCGTCTCTGCCACTCGGTCGCCAGAGACTATACCCATTATTCAGCCCCGGACCAGCACTACACCCGGATTGATATGCTACACATCTCTTCCTCCATTGCCTCTAGAATTACTGATGCGCGAATAACCCCTTTCACGTGGACTGACCATTCTGGTGTTTATATTCTTATAGATCTGTATTATTCTGCACACACTGTTCGCAAATGGCGTTTTGATGAATCCCTGTTGCTTAACCCATCAGTTTCTGCAGAAATACAACTGGCGATAGAACAATATTTTATTGAGAATACCACACCTGACATCTCTTCTGGTATTGTCTGGGAAGCCCATAAGGCCACCTTGAGGGGCCTTCTTATGGCACGGACCTCTTCGCTTCGCAAAAAAACGACGCAGGAGATACACTTGCTAGAATCGCAAATTGCTACCCTATTCACCCAACATAAGCTAAATCCCTGCCGTGCTTTGCTTGCGCAACTGACTAACTTGCAAGGCCAATTGAACGCGCTTTTGTCTCGTCGTGCAGCTCTCATTCTCCGTAAATTAAATCAGAAGTTCTATGATAAAGCGGACAAATTCGACCCCCTACTGGCGAATAAACTGCGACGTAAGCAAGCGGGTGGCGCAATTGACAAATTGTATTCACGAATCTTGGGTGATTTCACTTACGACCCTAAACAAATGGTCGAAGAGTTTAAGGACTACTATAGCTCTCTTTATAATTTGCCGACCCCAACGCACTCCCCTTCTCTCGACCCAGGGAGACTAAGTTCCTACCTGTCCTCGACCCCTCTCCCAGGCATTTCCGAGGCCCAATTAGATATACTGAACCAGGATCTCTCAGTAGAGGAGACGTTAACAGCCGTGAAGTCTATGCGGCCCTCAGCTGCCCCCGGCCCTGATGGTTTCACGGCGCACTATTACAAACACTTTGCTAAAGTATTAGCCCCTCACCTTACCGCCCTCTTTAACCAGATCTTGGGGGGCGCATCCTTTGCTCCGGCAACCACTCAAGCTGATATTGTTGTGATCCCAAAACCTGACAGAGACCCCACCCAGTGCGGCAATTATAGGCCTATCTCATTGCTCAATGTCGATTTAAAAATTTACGCCAAAATCCTAGCCTTGAGACTGGCCCCCCTTCTTTCTGTATTGGTACATCCCGATCAGGTCGGATTTATTCCAGGCCGACAGGCCTCTGATAACACTAGAAGGGCCATTAATATTATCCACTCTATCCATCAGCAAAAATCCTCTTCCCTGTTATTAGCCTTGGATGCGGAGAAGGCGTTTGACCGCATTTCATGGCCTTTCGCCTTCTCCGTTCTTCAACGCATGGGCTTTTCCGGTAAGTTTTATGATGGTGTCTCGGCATTGTATCGCAACTCCTCGGCGCGGGTCTCTGTCAATGGGGTCACCTCTTCAAGTTTTGACATATTTAATGGGACCAGGCAAGGATGCCCGCTCTCGCCCTTGATTTTTGCCCTCGTCATGGAGCCTTTAGCGGCCAGGGTTCGTCTGAACCCGAATATTAAAGGGATTCAAATCGGCCATGCGGAACACAAAATTGCACTTTATGCTGACGATGTATTAGTTTCTCTTACAAATCCAACATCGTCACTCTCTCCTCTCCTCTCTGAGATAGACCTGTATTCATAATACTCGGGTTATAAGATTAATGCTTCTAAAACAGAAGTACTTGATTTTTACATTACTCCTACGTCTAGGACATAACTTGAATCAACATTCCCATTTTCCTGGCATAACCGTAAAATCAAATACCTAGGAATTTACCTCACCCACAGACACCACCAACTTTTTCAAGCGAACTTCCCACGACTTTTGGACCAAATTCGTTCGGATCTCCAA
The DNA here is from genome assembly GCF_028390025.1 of Pseudophryne corroboree. Taxonomy (NCBI): domain Eukaryota; kingdom Metazoa; phylum Chordata; class Amphibia; order Anura; family Myobatrachidae; genus Pseudophryne; species Pseudophryne corroboree. Next base: position 1,046,518,913 of record NC_086444.1, read on the forward strand.
ATCTGGTCCTCCTATTTCATTTCATGGATTGGACGTGCCAATTCTGTAAAGATGAATGTCCTTCCTAGGATTATATACCTTTTCCAAACGCTCCCGATCTATATTCCCTCCTACGTTTTTAAATTCTTGCAGCATCAAACTTCCCGCTTCATTTGGGCCAATAAACACCCTAGAATTAAACTCTCGTTGTTACAACGGCCTTCTTGGTGTGGAGGCTTATGCATACCCAATTTTAAATACTATTACTATGCAGCCCAGATAGCCTCCTGTGTTCAGTGGTGTGGTTTTGGGACGGACAAGATTTGGATAACGATTGAAGCCGGTGAGCTGGGACTCTCTACACTTTGCTCCCTCTTATGGCTTCCGAGATCCGCCCGTCCTCGAGCCACCTCATTTCACCCAGTGGTGGCCCGCTCCCTGTGTATTTGGGATCTCGTGCTGAGGAAACTACAATTGGCTCCTAATCCATCCCCCCTTGTACCTCTGTTCCATAACCCTGCCTTCCCTCCGGGAATGGTTAAATCTGCTTTTTCACTTTGGAAACAGGGGAACATTTATTTTCTCAATGACATCACCACTAGTACACCTTTTCCTTCGTTTACCCAGATTCAGACACAATACTCCCTCCCTCATAGTGAATTTTTTCGATACCTCCAACTTAGGCACTTCCATTCTGGGGTCCATACCACTCTCTCTTCTAGGCCGCTCACCACTCTTGAAAATATATGTCTGAGACGATCTTCTACGAAAGGTCTTATCTCTGACCTCTATGCTTTGCTATTGCAGGGCTCTGCCGCTCCCAAAGATGCCAGAGAGTTGGCCTGGGAGGGGGATCTGGGTGTCACTTTGGATGAGGAGGAATGGGGAGAAATATGGAGTAATGCGTCCTCCAGTTCTATCTGTGTCCGGATAAAGGAGAATGTGTATAAACTGTTATACCGTTGGTACTATGTACCCTCTCGCTTAAAGGCGATGTATCCCGATGTTACAGACAGTTGTTGGAGGGGTTGCGCTGCTGAAGGGACATATATACATATTTGGTGGACTTGTCCGAAATTAGTATCTTTAGGGAAAGACAATGTTCGACTTCTTTCGTGTCTATTCACTGTCCCAATCCCCATGGACCCTAAATACTTCCTACTCCCTCTAGACCTCCTGACCTTAACTAAACACCAGAATAAGCTATTGCGTCATGTGGCTACCGCTACGACATGCCAAATATCAAAAGCCTGGAAATCTCCCACTTCACCATCCCTGCAATCCGTTATCTCCTACATTTGGTACGTGTATAAAATGGAATATATGACCAGTATCATTAGGCAATCTACCGGGGCATTTGACAAAGTCTGGACACCTTGGCTAGCTCCTCAAAATGCCCCCTCCCCATTCTGTAGCTAATTAAGATACCTTCCCCTCTTTTTGTGTTGTCTGCCTGGACCCCGCCACTTGGACTCCTCTCCTCCTCTTCTTTCTATTTCTCTCTTTGTTCTCGATCTTGTTTTCTTTTTCTTCCTATCTCTTTTCTTTCCGCACTCTCACTCCCCTAGACTGGTTGGCCACACCATGGGACTGAGGGACTCTCTATTACACTATTTCTGTCATCTTGCTTAAATAAACAAAAAAAGATTTACTCATTTACGTGCTAGATTATCCCTTTTTAGGGTTTATATGTGTTCTGCAATTTTTACTGTTCTTGTACAACATTTTGATTTTGTGTATTACTGTAAATCGACTAATAAAACTTTATTAAAAAAAAAAAAAAAAGAAACAGACGATGGTACTTCCAGTAAAGGTAAAAAGTTCATTAACCTGGTAGCTGCAGACATCCCATCTAGACAAGGGGAGACCCTTTTGGATATTGGATTGGGAGATATGCAGTCTTCAGGGCTGGGGAGCAGTGTCCGGAAAATTATGGTTCCAAGGACAGTGGACCACAGAAGAAAGTTGCCTGCCAATAAACCTGTTGGAACTTCGGGCCATATACATGGCACTAATTTAGGTAAAAGGACACTCTGCAAGGAAAACCAGTCCAGATCCACTTGGACAATGCAACGGTAGTAGCGTACCTCAACCATCAGGGAGGAACTCGCAGCCAAAAAGCAATGAAGGAGGTTAAGTCACATACTAAGGTGGGCAGAACTCCATCTTCCAGCCTTGTCCGCAGTGTTCGGTCCGGGAGTCCTAAACTGGGAAGCGGACTTTCTCAGTCGACACACCATTCATGCAGGCAAATGGGCTCTACACCCGAAAGTCTTTCAGACTCTAGTAGACAAATGGGGGTTGCCAGAGATAGATCTCATGGCATCCCGTCAGAACAATAAAGTACCCGTACACAGGTCAAGAACAAGGGATCCCAGAGCGATCTTTGTGGACGCCTTGTCGGTGAAATGGGACTTTCATCTGACTTATCTGTTTCCTCCTATCATCCTGCTACCCAGGGTGGTGAGGAAAATAAAGCAAGCAAAGGGTGCCGTGAGTCTAATAGCTCCGACTTGACCCAGAAGGCATTGGTACATAGATCTGCAGAGGATGTCGATGGATGCTCCAATTCTGCTCCCTCAACGTCCAGATCTACTGATGCAGGGTCCTTGTTATCACAGGCATCTGGATTTTCACAACAGGTAATTCAAACTATGCTCAGAGCACGGAAACCCTCCTCAGCTCGCATTTATCACCGAATATGGCAAGCCTATATTCATTGGTGCAGTGAAAGAAATATGGACTCAAAATCTTTCCAAGTTTCCAGGGTCTTAGATTTCCTTCAGGCAGGAATGGATAAGGGTTTGACGGTGGCTTACTTGAGAGTGCAAGTATCAGCATTGACTGTATGGTTTCAAAAGAAAATTGCCAATTTACAGGATGTGCATACTTTTTTCCAGGGAATGCTGTGCATTCAACCGCCTTTTGTTCCTCCTGCAGTGCCTTGGGATTTAAGTCTGGTTCTCAAAGCCCTTCAAGGTGCTCCGTTTTAACCACTTAATAAAGTGGATCTTAAATGGTTGACAGCTAAAGTTCTCTTTCTACTGACTATGGCATCAGCTAGAAGAGTATCAGATTTAGGAGCGCTGTCATGTAAATCTCATTTTCTGACTTTTTATGCAGATAAAGCAGTTCTCAGAACTAGGTCTGGTCATCTTCCCAAAGTGGTATCTACATTTCACCTTAACGAAGAAACTGTAGTCCCTGCTTTTCAGGTATTGGGACTTTCTGCAGGAGAAGCGTCGCTGGACGTAGTCCGTGCATTAATAATCTCCGTGAATCGTACCAGTGCCATCAGAAAGACAGATTCTCTCTTCATTCTCTACGGATTTCACAAGAGGGGATGGCCTGCTACTAAACAGACGCTAGCAAGATGGCTTCAAATGATGATTTCAGAAGCATATTCTCGAGCTGATCTCCCTGTTTCGGCTAATGGCCCTCATTCCGAGTTGATCGGTCGCAAGGCGAATTTAGCAGAGTTACACACGCTAAGCCGCCGCCTACTGGGAGTGAATCTTAGCTTCTTAAAATTGCGAACGATGTATTCGCAATATTGCGATTACTAACTACTTAGCAGTTTCAGAGTAGCTCCAGACTTACTCTGCCTGTGCGATCAGTTCAGTGCTTGTCGTTCCTGGTTGACGTCACAAACACACCCAGCGTTCGCCCAGGCACTCCCACCGTTTCTCCGGCCACTCCTGCGTTTTTTCCGGAAACGGTAGCGTTTTCAGCCACACGCCCCTGAAACGCCGTGTTTCCGCCCACTAACACCCATTTCCTGTCAATCACATTACGATCGCCGGAGCGAAGAAAAAGCCGTGAGTAAAAATACTTTCATCATAGTAAAGTTACTTGGCGCAGTCGCAGTGCGAACATTGCGCATGCGTACTAAGCGGATTTTCACTGCGATGCGATGAAAAATACCGAGCGAACAACTCGGAATGAGGGCCAATGTCTCTACTCAATCTACGTGTAAGGTAGGTCCTTCATGGGCAGCACAACATGGTGCTTCAGCAGAACAGATATGTAAGGCAGCCACATGGTCTTCCATTAACACATTCCTTAGACATTATGCCTTGGATACTTTTGCTTCTCATGATGCTGAATTCGGGCGTAAGGTTCTTCTGTCTAATCAGGAGCGTCCCCACCACTAAAAATTGCTTTGGGAAATCCCATTGTTGTCCTGTGGATAACCTGTGGACCCTGCCGGAGAAATATACGTTATGGTAAGAACTTACCGTTGATAACGGTATTTCTCCTATGTCCACAGGTTTCCACAGGGATCCCACCCTGACGCACCTGATTTGAGGATCTTTATACTCACTAAACTCTTCCCTCTTGCATGGAAGTGTGTGCATGTGTGTTCTTCTCGCCTGAATAGGGTTCTACATATTGCTCCTGCCTAAATACTTTGGAATCCAACTGATTTGCCTGAGCCAATGGGCGGGGATATATGGACAGGCCCGTTGCATCCTGGGAGGACTGAAAGCTTGTGATCGTTTGGTGCCAATCCGCTGTCGCTCCATCATATCCCAATGTTATCCTGTGGAAACCTGTGGACATAGGAGAAATACTGTTATCAACGGTAAGTTCTTACCATAACGTATATTTTTTATACATTACTGTAAAAATAATATCTCTTCTTTTAATAAAGTTGTATCACAAGAACACGAACATATTTGGGTCAAGTTATTGCCTTTTATCCAGCACTGCCCCCTCCTCCAGGTCACACACTCACTCTGCCAATCAGAAGAAAGCGTGCTCGTTTCAAAGGGTTTTTACCCAGTGGAGTCCATCTCCTTGCACTTACTAGTGTTTAGTGCATTTATGAACAGAAGCAAATAAACATGGAAGAAGCTGTAAGACGAGAGCAGACTGGCTCCAAAGACCCATACCCACTAATATTTTCAGTTGGAAATGTTTACATTGTGCTCTGTATTTATACATGCTGTTTGAGTCGTTTACTTGCGTTTGTGACATATGAATTCCTTGGTGGCCAGTGAGTTGGTCCCTAACTATCCCCTCCCGCCCCTCATTTTCCCCAGCAGAACGTTTTAGTTAGCAACTGATGTCACAAGCGATCTGGTCTGACATGCAGTGTCATCAGTGCTTAATACAATGCCAATGAGTAACCAAGCTAAGCCTGATTCTGGTGCACACACAGGAAGGAGAGCAATTTCTTGTCACTTTATTGTAGACAGGGAGTTGGGGTACAGCTTAAGTTAAGGAAAGACAGTGTGCGCGATTGGTGGAAGATTCCATTTGATGAGCAGAGCACCAATGATGGATCAGGATGATGAGCAAGCTCTGACAAAGACCTGCCTACTTAGGTGCCACTATGTAATTAATAGCTTCCTCCGTGGAGTGTCAGTATACTTGTGGCCCCAGACAGCCTGAAAGCACACCGTTGTTGGCACCACTTAGCATCACAGTGTAAAGGAGGCATTTGTAAATATCTTGATAAAAACATCTAAACGTGTAACCCAACAGCAAGGGGTCCTCGTTTCTTGTAGCAAAGATAGAATCAGGCATTATTTGCAAGCACAACAGAAACATGCCAACACTTGTTCAGATTCCTGCAAATGGGAAATGAAACACAGACATTACACAGGTAAATCTCAAACTTGTATTAAGGTGCTGGAAATACACATTACAATGCAATAAATCAACACAACATAACAGTTGTTTGGGATGAATGGGCCTTACCACTGATACAAACATCACACCGTGTGGTGCACGTCCTAGCAACAGACATGTAATATTTTATTTAATGCTAAATAGAACTACAATGAAAAATAAGTATTTATTTTGCTTTTTAATATGAAACATGGTTAAAATGGAATACTATACATTAAGTATTTGACTGAATACAGAATTTCCTATCATTATGATTTATTATTTGTAAAGGGAAACCAGGCCTAAGAATGAGTGTAACCATGAGGAGCTCTCCTCAGTCCGTTATGTTCCACACATCTGGAAGGCTGGATGTCTTACCTAGTACACATGGGCGGCTGGAATGAAATGGAAACGGTCTTGCTTGTAATATATACATGTGAAACCTCGGAAGCGCTGAGGAATCTAGCAAGCTTTGCCTTTAATGCATTCTTGCCTGGAATGGAAGGTCCATTTAAAATCTATCCACTCTGGTAGCAAGTGTCGTCTGTCCTCGGAGGTTCTGTGCTTTACAAATATAGTAGCCAGCGTCAATGGTTTCAAAGTCTTCCACATTGATGATGCTCTTTGAGATTCTGGTGGTGTGTCCAATTCCACGGTTTACTAGCCTCCAGGAGTCCTGAATGTCCACAGGCCTTCCATACTGAAAATAAATATACAGTAAAGATTAAAGTTTGACATCAAAATACTGTCTGATCATAGAGCTGACACTACTTATAAATGTAACAAAAAAACTATTATAAATGTGTTCTGCACTAATTAATATTTAGACAACTGCTATTTAAAAAAAATGAAACAGAAAAAAATGTTTGTCAGATTTCAGAAACTTTTTTTAAACTTAATATTAAGGGGGAAAAATATAAAAGGAAAACAATACAAAGAAGGGTAGGGAGAAGGGAGGGAATGCTGCATCACCAATAGGTCATTTACATGTTCAACTCAGTCATCTAATGTAAGAGCTAAAGTTAGTGATATCAAGCCCGAAGGTGAATCAAATGCAGTAAGACCATCTATTGAAATTATTGTGATAAGAGAACAAAGTATGGTTGGATAGATATATGAAAACCAAATCTTTTTGAATCTGCTTTTCCTATCTAAAGCAATGTCCGCTTTCATTAGTGGCTATGAGCCGAATGGAGTCTATTCATGAAGCAGTGAAAAGAGTGGAGAAGTAAGCCAGTGGAGAAGTTGCCCATGGCAACAAACAGCTTTGGAGTAGCATTTATCAAGTGCATACTATAAAATTATACATTGCAGCTGATTGGTTCCCATGGGCAAATTCTCCACTGGTTCACTTCTTCACTCTTTTCACTGCTTGATGAATAGACCCTTTGATGTGTTAAGCTGCATACACACTAGACAACATCGTCTAGCATTTCCCCTCCCAGGCCGCTGGGACGCTCAGTGACGTCACGCAGCGGCCGGGCCGTGCAGGCAGCTCCTGGACGACAGTCCAGATTGAGCATGCATGCACTGCTGACACCGAGAATTGTTAACGGCCCGCAGTGCTGCGCATCAGCCATCGTCGCTGGCATACACACATGAAGGGAGAAAATGAGCGACGTCGTTCATTTTATCGGCAAGTGTGTATGCACCTTTAGAGCTGGTGGTGATGGCTGTTATAGCTGCTTGAGAAATAGAAGATACTACAAAACAAGGGACTGAAAAATATAAAACTCAGACTGTGGAGACAGCTGAAATGTAATATACCATTTTTCAAGTACCTGTATGAACTTCCACCCAAAATTTGGAGAGCTTGGGACAATACCCCATATGTTGATGACCTCTCTTCTGTGTCCAGAAGATCAGCATATTTTATATAGTGTTGTGGGAAGAAGGGGAACTAGATGCCATGTGATATAGATTTGTATGCAATATGATGGTAATGGGGTTCCTTGGCTACCTTTTTCTGATTCTACGGCACATTTGATTGACTGTAGGTGGGCCCAAGTCCCTTTCCCAGGCAGTATTGTTTGTTTTTGTGTTTTCAGTTTATTGCAGTTGGGAAGTTCTACAATAAGCTGTTTGGATGACTACAGAACATGATGTGGTCTGTCACAGCCAATCATATTCTAAGGTTACATATCCATGACTGGTTTTATGTGTTACATGTTTTTCCTAAATATGTAAAATAAATGTAAATGGCTCTGAACTTTATTTCTAATATTTCCTTACCCCTCTGCATTTTTCCTGTGTTCTGTGCAGTAACACACTCGGGATGCTACTTGTTCCATTTCCATGTGTTTGTGGTTAAAAGCATCAGCAAATTTAGGAACACTAGTGAATGGATTTCCCACCTCAGTATGTTTGTGACCTAGGGGTCTATTCATGAAGCAGTGAAAAGGGTGGAGAAGTGAGCCAGTGGAGAAGTTGCCCATGGCAACCAATCAGCATTAAAGTAACATTTATAATTTGCATACTATACAATTGTACAGAGCAGCTGATTGGTTGCCATGGGCAACTTCTCCACAGGCTCACTTCTTCACTCTTTTCACTGCTTCATGAATAGACCCCCTAATCACTATCTCGCTAGGAGCCATGCTTTTTGTGTTCCATACCTTTTCTGTTTTTTTTTTTAATATTGCTTCAATTTCTGTGTGTTAAGCTTTTCTAATGCATTGGAAATCCTACTAACTGTAACATTTCAATTGTATGTGTTTTACTAATATTAGTTATCCCGTGCTATTGTCAAAATTTTGGTTTCTGACATATATCTTACTTCAAATTATTTGACCTGTGCGGAATCACAACACCGTTCCCCCATACCTAATATTATACGGGGATGCTCAACATGCAGCCTTCCCGCGGTTGTGGAACTAAACATCCCAACATGTCCTGCCACAGTTTTAGCATTCCTTGATAACAAATCTTTGTTGTATATGCAGTAGCTCCACAACAGCTGGATGGCCGCATGACGAGCACCCCTGCAATTAAAAAATGCATGTAAAATGGCAATCTGTACATGCCCAGTAATCTTTTTAGTATCATGGGGGTCATTCCGAGTTGATCGCTAGCTGCCGTTGTTCGCAGCGCAGCGATCAGGCTAAAAATCTGTATTTCTGCGCAGGCGCATGCACCGCAATGCGCACGCGCGACGTATGGGTACAAAGGCATTTGTTGTTTTGCACAGGTTCTAGCAAAGTTTTCAGTCGCACTGACGACCGCAAGAAGATTGACAGGAAGGGGGCGTTTCTGGGTGTCAACTGACCGTTTTCAGGAAGGGTTTGCAAAAACGCAGGCGTGTCTGAAAAAACGCAGGTGTGGCTGGGTGTTCACTGGGCGGTGTATGACGTCAAATCCGGACACGAATAGGCTGAAGTGATCGCAAGCACTGAGTAGGTTCAGAGCTACTCAGAAACTGCACGAACTGTTTTTGCTGAGCTTGGTTGCACATGCGTTCGCACTTCTGCTAAGCTAAAATACACTCCCCAGTGGGCGGCGGCATAGCGTTTGCATGGCTGCTAAAACTTGCTAGCGAGCGATCAACTCAGAATGACCCCCCATATGCGATGACAGCAATTATCTGGTTGCTATTAGCAACAACATTCATAGTTACAATTTTATTAAACATCTCCCAATGCATTTCTTATAAAAGTCTTGCTTTATTGTTACTGACCATAATCATATGCTTGTTGTCTATAAAACAATCTTTTTTTAACATGAATTTATTCTCTGTGATTTTCTTAAATTTGAGGCATTAGGAGTCTGAATTATGTGATTGGATAGACTGTACCATACCTATTAGCGATGGGAAGAGGGGACTGTCCTGAAAAAGCCAGGGTTCCTGGGAGCTTTGCAATAGGTTGGCTCAATGGCAGTTGGTGTTTTTATTAATTTTTTTATTTATTAACAGTTTCTTATATAGCGCAGCAAATTCCGTTGCACTTTACAATTGGAAATAACAATGATAAAACAAAACAATGATATTACAAAACTGGGTAATAACAAACAGTCATAGAGGTAGGAAGGCCCTGCTCGCAAGCTTACAATCTATAGGGAAATAGGCATGGATACACAAGGATAGGTGCTATCTATTGCATAGTTGTCCACCAGATTTCAAAGGTTTTTGGTGGGCTATATGATATGGTCACACAGCAATGATGAACCGGGGTAGAGAGGAAGGATGAGAAGACACGTGAGGATATGTGTGGACTGTGCAGAGTGGATGCAATTTGATAGGAAGGTTTGTGAAAGTTATGAGGGCGGTTCTGGAATTTGATATGCTTGCCTGGAGAGGTGAGTTTTCAGGGAACGCTTGAAGGTTTGGAGACTAGAGGAGAGTCTTATTGTACGTGGTGTCACTGACCGAGGTTGGGGGTGTTGTGAACTCGGGGGGTTCTCCCGATGGTAGAGGAGAGGAACCACAGTTGGGACGGAACAGGGATGGCTTGATATAGGTCTTCCTCATACAGGACTCTGACAGGAAAGCTTGGTGAAAATATTAAAGGACTTTATTGCAGGAAGAGAGCAACACAATGTCACATAACAGAGAAGGAGTGTATGGAGAAATGTCCAGGAAGTACTTGTGAGTGACGGTAAAAGATACTGGTGACTGAAGAACTTGAGAGCGGTGGTTAAAGACACTGATGATTTGAAGAACTTGAGAGCGGTGGTTAAGGCTCTGATAGTTTGAAGAACTTGAGAGCGGTGGTTAAAGACACTGATGATTTGAAGAACGTGAGAGCGGTGGTTAAAGACACTGATGATTTGAAGAACTTGAGAGCAAGGGTTAAAGACACTGAGGACTTGTATAACTTGAGAGCGAGGGTTAAAGACGCTGAGGACTTGTATAACTTGAGAGCGAGGTTTAACCTGCAGCCCACGCTGACTCCAAGAAGCACTGGTGACCAGAGCGCAGTGGAACCCAGCAGCGGCTGGGAACGCTGGAAGCTGTGCAACAACTGACACCTGGAAATGCCGGAGACACTGGGGCATGCTGCAGAGAGATCCGCCGAGGACAGAAGCACTGGCATCCACTTCAGGGGAAAAGACGATACTCAGGCGCCGAGGCGCTGCCCGGCGTCTGCCTTTGAATCTCCCGCCTCCGCTGGATTGGCGGAACAGTCTGATGACGTCACCTGCTCCCCGCCCACGTGATGCCGGGTGTCATGGCGGCGCCCCTGCCACGGAGAACCGCCGGGAGCCGTGCCAGCCAGGTGCCGGAGCCCGTGGACCAACGAAGGCGAAGGCCGCAACACAGACCAGCAGGCACGCAGGGGTAAGCGCGGTGAACGCCGCCTATGGCGTGTGACAGTACCCCCTCCTCCAGGAGTGGCCCTCGGACACTTTCCAGGTTTTGTTGGATGTCTGGATTGGAAAATCCGCACCAGTCGGGGAGCCATAACTTCAGTAGCCTTGACCCAGCTCCTCTCCTCGGGGCCAAAACCTTTCCACTCCACCAAATACTGTAGATTCTTGTGAAGATAACGAGAGTCAAGAATAGCTTTGATTTCAAAGGTCGTTCCAGCTTCAGACTCTGCAGAGGTTGGCCTTGGGGACTTTGAATGGAACCGGTTTAAAATAAGGAGGCGAAGGAGAGAAACATGAAAGGAGTTTGGTATCCGGAGGTGGAAAGGCAATCCCAATTTGCAGACAACCGGGTTCAGGACTTGTACGACGGGGTAAGGACCAATAAACTTTGGGGCGAACTTCATAGTGGGCACCCTTAACTGGAGGTTGCGGGTGGAAAGCCATACCCTGTCACCAAGCTTGTATTGGGGAGCTGCTCGTCGCTTCCTATCCGCAAAGAACTTATAGCGGCTGGAAACTCTCTTGAGATGAGCATGAACTCGACTCCAAATTTGGCTGAAGTGCCGAAGAGTAGAGGCTGCAGCAGGAACCTCCTCTGGAGGACAAATGGGTAATTCAGGAACTTGAGGATGGAACCCATAATTAATGAAAAATGGGGACTCACCAGTCGAAGAGTGGTACAGATGATTATGGGCAAACTCGGCCCATGGCAACAGTTCCACCCAATCATCTTGCGAAGGAGAAAGATAAACACGGAGAAAAGTCTCTAAATCTTGATTGACGCGTTCAGTTTGCCCATTGGTTTGTGGATGGTAAGCGGATGAAAACTTGAGTTTTATTTGTAAGGCCGTACAGGGAGCTCTCCAGAATCTTGCAGTGAATTGTCCCCCCCGGTCAGAGACAATTTCCTGAGGTAAGCCGTGCAGGCGGAAATGTTCTCGGATAAATAACAAAGCCAACTTGGGAGCTGATGGTAACACAGTCAAAGGTACAAAATGTGCCATCTTAGAGAAACGGTCGATAATTACCCAGACAGTATTGTGACCCTTGGAGAGAGGCAATTCGGTGACAAAGTCCATAGAGATATGGGTCCAAGGCCTTTGAGTAATGGACAGTGGATGCAATAACCCCGCAGGAGGCAGACGAGGAATTTTGTGCTGAGCACACTGAGGACATGAGTTGACATAATCTTGAATATCCTTCTTCATAGTGTCCCACCAGTAAGACCTTCTTAGAAACTCCCACATCTTTTGAACTCCAGGATGACCAGAAAACTTTGAAACATGAGCCCACTGCAACAACCTTGGTCGAAATTTAGCTGGCACAGACATTCTCCCAGGAGGAGGACCCAAAGCGGTGGGTGCCGCTGACATAGAAACTGGACTGAGAATCAGAGCCTTCTCAACGTAATTCTCCTCATCCGAAGCTATTAAGGAACGGGATAAAGCATCAGCCTTGGTGTTAAAAGTCCCAGCCCGGTACTTAATAACAAACGAAAACCGGGTAAAGAAGAGCGCCCATCTAGCTTGACGGGGATTCAAGCACTGGGCCGTCTTGAGGTACAGCAAATTCTTATGATCAGTGAAAATTGTAATTAGGTGTTTAGCACCTTCCAAAAGATATCTCCATTCCTCCAAGGCAGATTTTATTGCCAAAAGCTCTTTGTCTCCAATGGTGTAATTCTGTTCCGCAGGAGAGAATTTACGAGAATGGAAACCACATGGATGTAACTTCCCATCTGGAGCGTACTGCGAAAGCACGGCACCTATGCCTACCGAAGAAGCATCAACCTCCAAGAAGAATGGTTTTGAAAATGTGGTTGTTGAAGGACTGGAGCGGACATAAAGGCTGCCTTTAACTGAGCGAACGCTGCTTCGGAGGACCAATGACTTGGGTCAGAACCCTTCTTGGTTAGGGCAGTAATGGGTGCCACGATGGTAGAGAATCCATTTATGAATTTCCGGTAGTAATTTGCAAAGCCCAGAAATCGTTGTACCGCTTTCAAGGAAAGAGGCTGAGTCCAGTCCCGGATGGCAGTGAGTTTCTCTGGATCCATACGAAGCTCCGTGCCCGAAATGATGTAACCAAGAAATGGAATAGAAGGAACCTCAAAAGTACATTTGGAAATCTTGCCATAAAGATGATTCTCTCGCAATCGAAGAAGTACCTCTTTGACCTGTATTCTGTGCTCTGTGAGATTTTTAGAAAATATCAGAATGTCATCCAAATATACCACTACACTTAAGTATAGCATATCCCGAAAGACTTCGTTAATGAATCCCTGGAAGACGGCAGGGGCGTTGCTGAGGCCAAACGGCATTACCAGATACTCGTAATGCCCGTCCCTGGTATTGAAGGCCGTCTTCCATTCGTCCCCCTGTCGGATACGTATCAAATTATAAGCTCCCCTTAAATCAAGCTTGGTGAAAACTCGGGCTCCGCGAACTCTATCAAAAAGCTCCGTAATGAGCGGCAAAGGATACTTGTTCTTAATGGTGACATCATTTAGACCACGATAGTCAATACATGGTCTCAGCCCTCCGTCCTTCTTCTTCACAAAAAAGAAACCCGCCCCCGCCAGAGAAGTAGAGGGGCGGATGAATCCTTTCTGTAGATTAGACTTGATATAGTCCGACATAGCTTGGGTCTCGAGCAATGATAAGGGATAAGTGCGACCCCGAGGTGGCATTTTCCCCGGAATGAGCTTAATGGGGCAGTCCCAGGGTCTATGCGGTGGTAGCTGATCGGCCACTTGCTCCGAGAACACGTCAGAAAACTCCCGATAGGCCTCCGGAATGGGCACTTCATCTGACTTGGAAGATACATGGAGTGGATAAACTGGGGTGAGACAATTTGAATGACAAAAAGAACTCCAAGATGTTATTTGTGTCGTGAGGGTTGTGAAGTTTAAGCCAAGGAAGGCCAAGAACCAGATCGTGGGGCATCTCCCGAATCACTAGGAACTCTAGGTGTTCTTGATGCAGAGCTCCCACTTGCAGTTTGATTGGTACTGTACAACTTGAAATCAGACCGTTAGAAATTTGGGTACCATTGATAGCAGTCAACGTAATAGATCGTTCGACCGACCGTAGCTGACAACCCAGATCCTGGGCACAGGAAAGGGAAATAAAATTCCCTGCAGCCCCTGAGTCCAGCAGAGCCTTAACGGGTTTGGCTATTGACTCGGAGAACAGAGACACGGAGAGTAAACAGTCCACTGGCGGAGAAGGTTTAGAAGAAACTCCTAGCTCGACTCCTCCGGAACAAGCTAGGACTGCCCATTTCCCGCGCGAGACTTGCAAAACTTGAGAAAGTGATCCCCGGCTCCACAGTAGAGGCAGAGTCTACTCTCACGACGATACTGATGTTCTTCTGGGGACAGCCGGGATCGATTAATCTGCATGGGTTCATCAGGACTTGGAATAATCGTTTGCTTAGACGGAAGAGATCGGACCCTTGATCGATCTGACCGACTACGTTCGCCACCTCATTCCTGCATGCGAAGATCTACCTTTACACAGAGCGAGATCAACTGTTCTAAAGAATCCGGCAAATCTCTAGTGACCAACTCGTCCTTTAGACGATCGGAGAGCCCGTTCCAAAAGGCAGCCCGAAGGGCATCATTATTCCAGCGCAGTTCTGAGGCTATGGTCTGAAAATTAATCACATACTGTCCCACTGAACGAGAGCCTTGTCGTACACGAAGCAAGTCTGCAGAGGCAGCGGTCGTCCTGCCGGGCTCATCAAAGATCCTCCGGAATGACGTAATGAAATTGGTGTACCTAGAAACCAATGGATCAGATCGCTCCCATAACGGAGACACCCAATCCAACGCTGAACCCTCGAGCAAAGAAAATATGTATGCCACCTTGGACCGATCAGTAGGGAAGTTATGTGAAAGCAGTTCAAAATGTACCTCGCACTGATTGAGAAAACCACGGCATTCCCATTATAGCGAGAAGGAGTAGGGAGCTGAAGGCGTGACCTGGTTCCAGAGGAGGATGGAATATTACTAGAGACAACCACTGGAGCGGGTACTGGAGCTGGGGCCGGTACTACTGAGGCCAGAGAAGTCTGAATTTGATCCAGCCGACCAGATAATTCCTGGAGATAATGCATCACCTGGCCCTGTGCTGCTTCCTGACTTTGTACTCGAGAAATCAAGTCCTGGATGGTACTTGCCTCTGGGCTCCGATCCCCCGGGTCCATGAAGCCTGAGTATACTGTCACTGACCTAGGTTGGGGGTGTTGTTAACTCGCGGGTTCTCCCGATGGTAGGGGAGAGGAACCACAGTTGGGACGGAACAGGGATGGCTTGATATAGGTCTTCCTCATACAGGACTCTGACAGGAAAGCTTGGTGAAAATATTAAAGGACTTTATTGCAGGAAGAGAGCAACACAATGTCACATAACAGAGAAGGAGTGTATGGAGAAATGTCCAGGAAGTACTTGTGAGTGACGGTAAAAGATACTGGTGACTGAAGAACTTGAGAGCGGTGGTTAAAAGACACTGATGATTTGAAGAACTTGAGAGCGGTGGTTAAGACTCTGATAGTTTGAAGAACTTGAGAGCGGTGGTTAAAGACACTGATGATTTGAAGAACTTGAGAGCAGTGGTTAAAGACACTGATGATTTGAAGAACTTGAGAGCGGTGGTTAAAGACACTGATGATTTGAAGAACTTGAGAGCGGTGGTTAAAGACACTGATGATTTGAAGAACTTGAGAGCGGTGGTTAAAGACACTGATGATTTGAAGAACTTGAGAGCGGTGGTTAAAGACACTGATGATTTGAAGAACTTGAGAGCGGTGGTTAAAGACCCTGATGATGTGAAGAACTTGAGAGCGGTGGTTAAAGATACTGATGATTTGAAGAACTTGAGAGCGAGGGTTAAAGACACTGAGGACTTGTATAACTTGAGAGCGAGGGTTAAAGACACTGAGGACTTGTATAACTTGAGAGCGAGGTTTAAACTGCAGCCCACGCTGACTCCAAGAAGCACTGGTGACCAGAGCGCAGTGGAACCCAGCAGCGGCTGGGAACGCTGGAAGCTGTGCAACAACTGACACCTGGAAATGCCGAAGACACTGGGGTTTGCTGCAGAGAGATCCGCCGAGGACAGAAGCACTGGCATCCACTTCAGGGGAAAAGACGATACTCAGGCGCCGAGGCGCTGCCCGGCGTCTGCCTTTGAATCTCCCGCCTCCGCTGGATTGGCGGAACAGTCTGATGACGTCACCTGCTCCCCGCCCACGTGATGCCGGGTGTCATGGCGGCGCCCCTGCCCCGGAGAACCACCGCGAGCCGTGCCAGCCAGGCGCCGGAGCCCGTGGACCAACGAAGGCGGAGGCCGCAACACAGACCAGCAGCCACGCAGGGGTAAGCGCGGTGAACGCCGCCTATGGCGTGTGACACGTGGTAGGGCATTCCACAGAGTGGGTGCAGCATGATGGAAGTCCTGCAATCGTGAGTGGGAGCAAGTAATGAGTATGGATGAGAGACGCAGATCTTGTGAAGAGCGAAGAGGTCGGGTTGGGAGAATTTTTGAGATAAGCGAAGTGATGTATGTTGGTGTAGTTTGGTTAATGGCCTTGTGTGTGAGTAAAAGTATTTTATATTGAATACGGTAGAATACAGGTAACCAATGAAGGGACTGACAGAGTGGATCTGCAGACGACGAACGTCTAGCGAGGAAGATTAGCCTCGCAGCTGCATTCAGAATGGATTGTAGTGGTGAGAGTCTCGTTTTGGGAAGACCAGTTAGGAGACTATTGCAATAATCAATGCAGGAGATAATGAGAGCTTGGATTAGAGTTTTAGCAGAGTCTTGTGTAAGGTATGGTCATATTTTGGATATGTTTTTTTAGATGCATGTAACATGATTTTGAGACAGATTGAATGTGGGGAACAAAGGATAGATCAGAGTCAAGGATGACACCTAGGCAGCGAGCTTGTGGGGTAGGGTAGATAGGTTGGTACCTATTGTTTGGGATGCCAAGGTGGGTGATAGATAGTTGCAACATGCAGTGAGAAAGGAGAGTAAATCCTGATGGAATGTACTTCAAATGATGTATATATGAGTGATGCAACCTGTGGTAGAACAGTGTATGCGAAAGATTGGGAAAGTAATAGTCCAACTCCTCCTCCTTTATAGTTACCAGGCCTGGAGGTGTGTGTAAAGTGGAGAAAACCATGTGACAGTGCTGCAGGGGAGGCTGTGTCTGATTGTGTGAGGCAGGTTTCTGTTATAGGCAGCAGATTGAAGTTGTTAGATATGAAGAGGTCATGGATGGATGTTAATTTGTTACAAACAGAGCGTGCATTCCATAAGGCACATTTTAGTGATCTGGAGGGTGATGGGAGACGTGATATTTATGAGGTTAGCTGGATTTCTATGTTGCTGTGAATCAGGTGAATGTGAGTGATGCAAGTGGATGGGTCCTGGATTTGGTGAAATGTCACCAGCTATCAGAAGCAGAAGAGAGAGAGAAATGTGAGTGTCAGAGGTTTGTTAAAGTTTTTTTATGGTGAGAGGTTGTAGATGTTATTGTCAATGAGTATAGGGAAGTAAAAAGCACATGAGTGTTAATAAGAGGGGAGTGAATAATTGAGGGGACAACATGTACAGAGGGGTGAGTTGCTGAGAGACTGATGCAATGGACTTTATGAATATTCCATGAAAATAAATTTGTGGTACATAGTTCGTTTGGGATTAAACCAGAGTTATTTAGGCTGAGAGTGTAAGGTTTCACTTGTTAGAGTTAAAAGTTCAAGTGCCTATTTATGTCAGAGGATAGGAAGAGAGGGAGCCAGGCAGAAAAATCTTCAATTGTTTGGGATGCCCAGGTGCGTGATAGAAAGTTGGTCCGCTGTATGTTAACTGAGCATGACAGAGCAAAATGACAAACAGGTATGTACAGTCACATGTAAATCACAATGTAACTGGTTTTATGCAAAATTTGTTACATTCTGTTATTGGAAGTCATGAGGATTAAAGTTGGAAAGATCTATACATACACTTAAATGCACAGATGATTTTGATTGAGGATGAAAGGAAGGATTGTTGTTTTGTTGCAACGGTGGTTGGGTGTTTCCATCTGTTTTCATCCTGCTTAAGTCCTGGGTAAGTCTATATTGTAATATTTTTTTAACCCTTTTAAAACAACCCTTCCAAGACAACCCTGTTCAGTCAGGCTGCTGTTCAGGCTAGCATCTTTTCTTATGAATGGTAAGTATTCATGTGTTTCAAAAGAGAGAGGTTTGTCCTGCAGCGGCCTATTTAGATGTATATGAGATGATGATACTTAAACCAAAAAACGGACAGTAATATTAAATATTCATTATTCTCATCTGTCCATGTGGCGGTGCGCCCAGAGTCAAGGAAAAGGCTAAATGTAACAAAGAAGGAATAAGTATGACTCTTGTTGGGGCGCACTCTTGTTGTATCGTGTTGTCTAATGATTAGTGATGTGTATAAGAAATAGTAAATTCTTTATTTCTACTCTTTTTTTTTTTAATAGAGTAATTTTTATTCCACATCATAATAAAGATACAGACATTTCAGTTTACACTGGGAAACATATTTGGAGTATCACAAAATTCTGAGTCAATCTCTGTTTACATTCAATTATTTTCCATTATAACGGTATACTTGTATGACTGACATTCCCCGCGTTGTTATTCCCGTGCGGTCATCCCGCATTATGCATAATATTGGATGTCTGTATACAGGTCTTGATTCACATACTTAACATTTTAGATATTTTCTCCCCACACTTTTTAGTGTGATTTCTCATCTAATGGGCCATACATAGCCCACAACCCCACTACCCCCAAACTAAACCCTCTATAACAAACTCAAGCCTAATCAAGCTAAGATATACATGGTGTGGTGTGGCAGTTGAATAGTTAACCAGCTACATTAAAGGGGAGACTCAGGGAGACAAAAAGCTCGGCCCGACGCCCTGGGGCCCAAACAACCCCTCCGCAGCGAGAGCCAATGCCTTCTAACTTTGAAGGGCAAGAGAGGAGTATGTGGAGGTGATCCAAGGAGACCATATCTTCTCGTATCTGGTGAGAGCATTATATTTCATATATACATAGCGTTCTTTTAATAGGGTATCGTTTACCAAATTTGTGAAAGCAAGTATCGTGGGGGGACGCGTGGCCATCCATGTCCGCGCGATGCACACTTTTGCAAGCGCGCACACACTACGGGCATACATGCCTTCCCATCGGGACCCAGAGTCAGAGTCGCCCACCCCCAAAATGCAAAATCTCGGAGTCAGTAATCCTCTCGGTATTCCCGTATGTTCCAGAATCGACCCGACCCCAGCCCAGAACACCTGCAGCATTGGGCATTCCCATATGAGGTGCCAGAATGTGCCTCCAGCAGCCCCGCACTTGGGGCAATCATCAGTACTATCAGACCTGAATCTGGCCAGCCTGCTCGGTGTCATGTATGATCTATGCAGAATGAAAAGCTGTATCTGTTGAAACCGCAGCGATTTAGTGACCTGGCTCGGGTTACCCAGAGCTCCTTCCCAGTCCTCCCCGTCCATGGGACCCAAGTCACACTCCCATTTTCCCCTAAGATTCGAGAGCGGGTCCGCATGTAGTGTTTGAAGAAGGTACGAGTAGGTGAAGGAGATCACCTTAACTCGACCCAGTGAAGTAAGAAATGTTTTTATGGGGAAAGGGGAGAGCGCCGGGGGGGAATCTCCGAATTGCGCCTGCAAGGCATGCCTGAGCTGTAAGAATCTATACAAGTGAGAGTTTGGGAGTCCAAACTCCTCCTTCAGTTGCTGAAATGATTTCAATGTACCGTCATCGTATAACTGGGACAGCGAGACTATCGAATATGGAGCCCATACCTCCCTGCCCTCTAGGGACCTCAGTTCGTTAAGCAGTGTGGAGTGCCATAGGGGAGTATCCGGGTCGATACCTTCATACCCGAGCATGCCCCTTAATGCCAGCCATATCTTCATTGCCTGAAAGATGATAGGAGGTGAGAGTCTAGAAGGAATACCCCCCACCATGACCTGTGCCGGGGAGAGATCCGGGTAATAACACCGAAGGAACGCCCGGCCCAGCTCCGCCCCCTCCCTTCCTTGGAGCCACATACCGATATGCGATAATTGAGCAGCATAGTAGTACAGTTGGAAGTGGGGCAAGGCCAGGCCGCCGTCCCTTTTCTGTCTGGTGAGAGTGGTCCACTTTATTCTAGGTCTTTTGTTGGCCCATATCAAGGACGTCAGGACACTATTTAGTCTCCTGAAGAAGACTGGGAAGATGTATACTGGGGACTGCAATAGAACATATAGTAGTTTAGGCAGAACTACCATTTTAATGAGGCCGACCCTACCCGTCATTGTCAGTGGTAGTTTACACCAAGCTCTCGATTTGCGCACTATTGTTTGTACAAGAGGGTCAAGGTTTAGGGGCACAAAGTCTGCTGGGTTGTTAGTAATTAGAATCCCGAGGTACTTAAACTGGGTTGTCCAACCCAGCGGTAGGGCCATTTTCGGTACCTGAGGGGGGGGACCTATAATGGGCATAATAACTGATTTAGACCAGTTTATGCGGAGTCCCGAGTACCCACCAAAGGTCTCGATGACCCGCAGTGCAGCGGGCATCTCCACCGCATAGTCTCGAAGGAACAATAGCAGGTCGTCCGCATAAAGGGCTATTTTATCAGTACAGGAACCCGTACCTATTCCCTCAATGTCCGGTTGCGACCTGATCAAGCAAGCGAGGGGCTCTATGGCTATGGCAAACAGGGCAGGAGAGAGGGGGCATCCCTGTCTGGTGCCCCGTGTCAAAGGGAAGGAGGAGGAAATATAGCCGTTTACCAGGGCCCTGGCTCGTGGATTCTGATATAGCAGTTTAATCCATTTAATAAAGTTTGGGCCAAAGCCCATGCTCCTCAGGACTCCCCACAGGTAAGGCCACTCGACGCTGTCGAACGCCTTGGCTGCATCCAAAGAGACCACAACCGCGTCCGAGGGGAAGTCTCGAGGAGCCTGCAAAATGGTGTATAGCCTGCGTAAGTTAATGGATGTGGATTTCCCAGGCATGAAGCCTGTTTGATCCGGGTGTATTATAGATTCAATCACTAGGTTGAGCCGGACCGCAAGAATTTTCGCCAAGATTTTGGCATCAGTGGGGATAAGGGATATCGGCCTGTAGGACTCCAGCAGCTTGGGGTCCTTACCAGGTTTGGGAAGCAGTATGAGAATCGCCTCGGACATTGAGGGAGGAAGGCTGTTAGCGGCAAACATTTCATCGTACGTGTTGAGCAGCTGAGGACCAAAGAACTTAATATATTGTTTATATAGTTCGGCGGGTATGCCGTCGCTACCCGGGGACTTACCACCAGGAGACGCCCCAACCGCCGACGTCACTTCCTCCAAGGTCAGAGGCGCCCCCAAGGCGTCCCTGGCCTCGGGGGAGAGTCTAGAAAGGGGAATATTTGTCAGGTACAGGTCTAATTCCTCCATGGTACATGTCAGTCGACTATCGTATACCTCCCTGAAGTAACCACGGAACATTTGTGCCATGTCAGGAGTGGCATCCACCAAGGAGCCGTCGGAGTCAATCAGCTGCGCTATTGTGGTCCCAGGTCGATCGTAATGCACTAAGTGGGCCAGCAAGCTACCTGGCCTGTCCGCCTGCATATAGATGTTAGTGGCCCTAAACAAAAGGGAACGTGCATTTTTGTCTGCGAGGTGAGCCAGCCAGGCCTCCTGAGCCACCAGCCAGCATGCCCTCAGCGCGGGGGTGCCCTCAGTCAGGTATCGCGTCTCCCGATCCCTACACTCTGTCTCAAGCTGTCTTTCCATTGCTCTACTAGCCACCTCGCAGGCAGCAATTTTGCCAATCAATGTGCCTCGCAAATGTGCTTTAAATGCATCCCAAACAACCGGGGCCGGGGCTGATCCCACATTAACCGCAAAAAATCCCTCCCATGTGGACACCAGATCCGGGCAGTCGCCCAGCTGGGCAAGCCAAGATGGGTGCAGCCGCCAATATGACTGTCCCCTCTGATATTCCCCATCTATTGAGAGCACCAGGGGCGAATGATCGGACACCCCCCGTGCTTCGTAATGAACACCCGTCACACCAGGCAGAAGCCCAGGTGAGACCAGGGCCAGGTCGATTCTGGAAAAAGAGCCATGTGTACCCGAGTAGCATGAGTATTGCCGAAGACCAGGATTCCTAATCCTCCAGACATCTACCCACTGCATACTATCTAGAAAATCTGCAAATTTAGATCCAGATGAGATTAAACCACCCCCCGTCCCTTGATCTCGAGGAGCCCTCCATCTGTCCAAAGAGGCATCCAACACAGCGTTGAAGTCCCCCAGGCAGATGACAGGGGTGTGGGGGGAGGAGGCAACAAATGAGGCGGCCTTTTGCAGGACATCATATGAAAAGGGGGGGGGAACATACACAGACAATAGGAAAATATTACGTGAGAATAATTTACCTTCTATGAACACGTATCTACCATGTGGATCTGTATTTACCCTTATCATTTCGAACTGTACGGTCCTCTTAATCATTACCGACACCCCTCGGGAATAAGAGGAGTGCGAGGAATGATATGCCCACCCCACCCAAGGCCTGCGGAGCGACAACAGCCTGTTTCCCTCCAAATGAGTTTCACTTAGGCAAATGATATCCGGGCCATATTTCTTGATCATTTTAAATACTAAGGATCGCTTTACCTTGTTGTTGATGCCCCGGACATTCCACGCCAAGATTTTTAAGGGAGGCATGTCGGCCAAGTCATCAACAGGGGTACAGCGCTCCAATCAACCCCCCACCCACCCCGCCCTCCACTCAGGTAATCGTGTCTCTCGCTGGCCCCGGACCCCGAACCAAACCCCTGAAAACCATGCGAATCTACCACACCCTCCGAATAGCAAATATATAGGCTTCGTAAATACAAAACAAAAAACAGAAGAAAAACTGCTGAGGGGCCAACAACTGCCCCCAACCATCCCCCCACCCCGTATACCTCCCCGAACTGTGGCATACCCATATCCCTAACCGAACTCTAGCCCTGGAGATCCCAAAGCCTACGGCAACACTGTACTAGGCGTACAGATCAAACAACCCCAATACCTAAACCTTTGTACGTTTATACGTTTAGAACTCTTCTCAGCAAAGTCCAGAACCACTAAACGAGAGGGAGCTCCCTGGACTTATACTTGCAGAATGTAGGCCCATAAAAGGGAGGACGACCCGATGTCAGTCTGGATCCAGCTGGCGGGCCCCCGGAGCATATCTGTCCAGCCAGGATGCCGCTTCCCTGGGCGAGCCGAAGAATTTGGTCTCCCCGTCTGCTATCACACGCAACCTAGATGGAAACAGCATCGAGTAGGATAGGTTCAGGTCACGAAGACGTCGCTTTATGGGAAGAAACTGAGCTCGATCTTTTTGAACGTCCGCTGCAAAGTCCGGAAATGCCGACACCCGGACTCCATTCCGGGTTAGAGGGCCCTTCACGCGTCCCAAGCGCAGGACAGAGTCCCGATCCTTATAGTGCAGGAATTTTGCTATAAAAGTTCGTGGTGGGGCGCCTGGGGGTAAAGGCCGGAAGGGCACGCGGTGAGCCCGTTCCACTGCAAACTGAGAGGTAAAGGATTCAGCACCGTATGCCTCTTTTAGCCAGGATTCCAAGAAATTTTCGGGGTGTGCCCCTTCTTCCTTTTCGGGGAGGCCCACAAACCGCACATTATTTCTGCGGAGTCTGCCCTCCATGTCCAGGAGTTTGGTTTGCAACGTTGTGACTTGTTGTGTGACTGCAGACACCGATCTCTGTAGAGGGCCACTGAGGTCTTCCAGATTGGACACCCTTGTCTCGGTTTCGCCCACCCTCTCCCGCACTCGCTGGACATCCTGTCGTAGCAGAGATAGATCACACTGCACCTTCTCCATCTTGTCCGACAGACGCTGTTCACTAGCCGCTATGGCCTCCAGGACCTGCTGAATGGAATGAGCAGATGGCTGTGCGTTCCCCCCGGAGTCGGCCCCAGCCGATGGGTCCGCTCCGGCTGGGGGGGAGAGCTTAGGAGATGTCTGTGTCGACTGGGATGCAGGCTGTCGGGCAAACTTCTCCAGTTTAGCCGCGGCCGCACTCTGGCCGCCTTTCACCATCTTGTTAGGGCCCGGCACTATTTGAGAGTCCCAATATTCAGTGTCAAAAAATATATATCAGTGGGCAGTAGGTGCAATATCAGCAGCACTCCAGACCCTGAGGTATCCAGCCTTTATGTTGAAGGGAGAAGGGGGACCAGGGGGGTCCAATGGTATAGATAAATATGTCCAGCGTGTGGTTTTATATAGGCAATATGCAGGGCAGCTGGGACAAAGTCCAGACCTCCAACCCAGTACACACTGTACCTTGTTGTGAGTAGTTGTATAGGGAGCTGCAGGTAAAATGGCCGCCCAGCTCTCAGATCTCTCCCCCCTCTCTCACTGCACCAGCCTTCAGGGGTATATGATATTTTGTTTGTGGAGCCCTGGGGGTGCAGGAGTGTGATGCCGCTCTCCCTCTGCGCCGCCGGCCGCTGTGGTCGTTCCGGGCGCTCGATCTTGTGCGCGCGCGCACGCGCCCGACGGAGCTCCAAACTTGAGGCCGGGGACTGAGCTGCGGCCTAGGCCCGGATTCCGGGCGGCCGCCGACGCGAGCAGGGAGCGCTCGTACGGATCCACGCAGCGCCCACCGCCTTCCCAGTACCTTCATGCAGGAGAGGAGACTGGAGGAGACCAGAAACAGAGCCCCAGGATTTTGACAGGATTTATTTTCCAGGGAGCTCCTCGGTTCTGCTACCTAGTCTCTTGCCGCCGTGGCCACGCCCCTCCCTTTATTTCTACTCTTAAAATAAATGCATATTGGAAGATAGCTACATACCATGCTGCTTCCGTCTGCCAAAGATCTGTACAAACTGTGTTTGTATTAATGGAGCCCTGAATAAGGATGATTTCAAGCGAGGGACCCGCTTGAAATCATCCCTATTCAGGGCTCCATTAATACAAACACAGTTTGTACAGATCTTTGGCAGACGGAAGCAGCATGGTATGTAGATATCTTCCAATATGCATTTATCCAAGTATAAACAAGATCTGAACATTCCCATTTTTTTCTAGGGAATATTTGTCTCATGTTGGAACGCTAATATCCATTTATGTTAAATTTCATTACTGATTTTTGTTTTGTGCTGAGTTCCCATTTATTTTAAGAGTAGAAATAAAAAATTGACTATTTCTTATACACATCACTAATCATTAGACAACACGATACAACAAGAGTGCGCCCCAACAAGAGTCATACTTTTTCCTTCTTTGTTACATTAAGTATTCATGTGTGTCTGATAATTGCAATCAAGCCCTAACACCCCACCCCCAGTTACAGAGCATGCCATAAAACTCAACCAAAACAAACACTGAGATAGGAGTTTACCAACTACAGTATTTCAAAGTTTAAAAAAAGTATCATCCCAGAATACAATATAGCTTATGATTTAAAAAATGACAGTGTGGATTACCTAATATAATAAACATTTCACTGTAGCATGTGTATTCTAAGCAGACCCAAACTCCAAATGTTGAATGTAGATTACCTAATATAATAAAAATATCACTACTCCAATTTCCTCCCCCCTAAGAACTATAAAGACTCTCCTGTTCAGCCAATGACCTTATCAGATACCTAAAGCAAACGTTAGCTATGGGTGTCCTGGTTATTTCATTTCAAAATCATGGGAGCCTAAAGAACTATCCCCAGCATTGTGGCCATTAGGCATGTGAGTGTGGAATGCATCTGCTGATTGGCAACTGGGTGCAGTCATCCACAATGTTGGCAGATCCAGCCGCAGAGTGATGATGTAACTACAGCAAGATCTGTGGTTGGCATGCAATGCAGAAGAAGTGACATCACAATATATTGGTGTGACACATGCCAAGCTGATTGCTATCATCATCATTAACCTTATGCGTGGTAGTGAGGTGGTAATTGAGACCTGTTTTTGCCAGCAACATCACTTTTTGGAAGTGTTTCATTCTACAAAATACAGCCTGTTCTTGTCAAACACAGTCATAACTAGATAATTAGAAAACTCTGGCAGCTTCTAAATAACATCTGGAGCAGCTGTACTGATTATCTGTCCTATTCCTGAATGACAAGTGACTCACTAACGAGCAGGGCTAATCCTTCCTGTCAGTGCATAGCTTCCTCCCTATCAGCCCTTATCATCTCAGTGACTGCACAGTATCTGCAGCAGACAGGGGCGCTAGGCACAAGAGCCGCAACATGCCCTGCTAGGAGGGGTAACTGCTTTATCAGAACAAAACACCATTTTTTTATTTTTTTAATGAAAAGCGGTACAGAGTGTCCCAGTTCCACTTTAGGACATAATCATACACGTGTGAGCACTAGAACTGCTGCACAATGGGCAATGGGGGATCATGAGAATAAAAATAAGAATGTACTCACCGGTAATTCTATTTCTCGTAGTCCGTAGTGGATGCTGGGAACTCCGTAAGGACCATGGGGAATAGCGGGCTCCGAAGGAGACTGGGCACTCTAAGAAAGAATTAGGACTACCTGGTGTGCACTGGCTCCTCCCTCTATGCCCCTCCTCCAGACCTCAGTTAGGGAAACTGTGCCCGGAAGAGCTGACACAATAAGGAAAGGATTTGGAATCCCGGGTAAGACTCATACCAGCCACACCAATCACACCGTACAACTCGTGATACTATACCCAGTGAACAGTATGAACAACAACTGAGCCTCTCGAATAGATGGCTCCAAACAATAACCCTTTAGTTAGGCAATAACTATATACAAGTATTGCAGACAATCCGCACTTGGGATGGGCGCCCAGCATCCACTACGGACTACGAGAAATAGAATTACCGGTGAGTAAATTCTTATTTTCTCTGACGTCCTAGTGGATGCTGGGAACTCCGTAAGGACCATGGGTATTATACCAAAGCTCCCAAATGGGCGGGAGAGTGCGGATGACTCTGCAGCACCGAATGAGCAAACTCAAGGTCCTCCTCAGCCAGGGTATCAAACTTGTAGAATTTTGCAAACGTGTTTGAACCCGACCAAGTAGCAGCTCGGCAAAGTTGTAAAGCCGAGACCCCTCGGGCAGCCGCCCAAGAAGAGCCCACCTTCCTCGTGGAATGGGCTTTTACAGATTTAGGATGCGGCAGTCCAGCCGCAGAATGTGCAAGTTGAATCGTGCTACAGATCCAGCGAGCAATAGTCTGCTTTGAAGCAGGAGCACCCAGCTTGTTGGGTGCATACAGGATAAATAGCGAGTCAGTTTTTCTGACTCTAGCCGTCCTGGAAACATATATTTTCAGGGCCCTGACTACGTCCAGCAACTTGGAATCCTCCAAGTCCCGAGTAGCCGCAGGCACCACAATAGATTGGTTCACATGAAAAGCTGATACCACCTTAGGAAGGAATTGGGAACGAGTCCTCAATTCCGCCCTATCCATATGAAAAATCAGATAAGGGCTTTTACATGACAAAGCCGCCAATTCTGATACACGCCTGGCCGACGCCAAGGCCAACAGCATGACCACCTTCCACGTGAGGAACTTTATCTCCACGGTTTTAAGTGGCTCAAACCAATGCGACTTTAGGAAATCCAACACCACGTTGAGATCCTAAGGTGCCACTGGGGGCACAAAAGGGGGCTGAATATGCAGCACTCTCTTCACAAAAGTCTGAACTTCAGGCAGTGAAGCCAGTTCTTTTTGGAAGAAAATCGACAGAGCCGAAATCTGGACCTAAATGGAACCCAATTTTAGGCCCATAGTCACCCCTGACTGTAGGAAGTACAGAAATCGACCTAGCTGAAATTCCTCCGTTGGGGCCTTCCTGGCCTCACAGCAAGCAACATATTTCCGCCATATGCGGTGATAATGTTTTGCGGTCACATCTTTCCTAGCTTTAATCAGTGTAGGAATGACTTCCTCCGGAATGCCCTTTTCTTTTAGGATCCGGTGTTCAACCGCCATGCCGTCAAACGCAGCCGCGGTAAGTCTTGGAACAGACAGGGCCCCTGCTGCAGCAGGTCCTGTCTGAGCGGCAGAGGCCATGGGTCCTCTGAGATCATTTCTTGAAGTTCTGGGTACCAAGCTCTTCTTGGCCAATCCGGAACAACGAGTATAGTTCTTACTCCTCTCCTTCTTATTATTCTCAGTACCTTGGGTATGAGAGGCAGAGGAGGGAACACATAAACCAACTGGTACACCCACGGTGTCACTAGAGCGTCCACAGCTATCGCCTGAGGGTCCCTTGACCTGGCGCAATATCTTTTTAGTTTTTTGCTGAGGCGGGACGCCATCATGTCCACCTGTGGTCTTTCCCAACTGTTTACAATCATTTTGAAGACTTCTGGATGAAGTCCCCACTCTCCCGGGTGGAGGTCGTGTCTGCTGAGGAAGTCTGCTTCCCAGTTGTCCACTCCCGGAATGAACACTGCTGACAGTGCTATCACGTGATTTTCCGCCCATCGGAGAATCCTTGTGGCTTCTGCCATCGCCAACCTGCTTCTTGTGCCGCCCTGTCGGTTTACATGGGCTACCGCCGTGATGTTGTCTGACTGGATCAGCACCGGCTGGTGTTGAAGCAGGGGTCTTGCCTGACTTAGGGCATTGTAAATGGCCCTTAGTTCCAGAATATTTATGTGTAGGGAAGTCTCCTGGCTTGACCATAGTCCTTAGAAGTTTCTTCCCTGTGTGACTGCCCCCCAGCCTCGAAGGCTGGCATCCGTGGTCACCAGGACCCAGTCCTGTATGCCAATCTGCGGCCCTCTAGAAGATGAGCACTCTGCAGCCACCACAGCAGAGACACCCTGGTCCTTGGAGACAGGGTTATCAGCTGATGCATCTGAAGATGCGATCCGGACCACTTGTCCAACAGATCCCACTGAAAGATCCTTGCATGGAACCTGCCAAATGGAATTGCTTCGTAGGAAGCTACCATCTTTCCCAGGACTCGCGTGCAGTGATGCACCGATACCTGTTTTGGTTTTAGGAGGTCTCTGACTAGAGATGACAACTCCTTGGCTTTCTCCTCCGGGAGAAACACTTTTTTCTGGTCTGTGTCCAGAACCATCCCCAGGAATTGTAGGCGCGTTGTAGGAACCAGCTGCGACTTTGGAATATTCAGAATCCAGCCGTGCTGTTGTAGCACTTCCCGAGATAGTGCTACGCCGACCAACAACTGCTCCCTGGACCTCGCCTTTATAAGGAGATCGTCCAAGTATGGGATAATTAAAACTCCCTTTTTCCGAAGGAGTATCATCATTTCGGCCATTACCTTGGTAAATACCCTCGGTGCCGTGGACAGACCAAACGGCAACGTCTGGAATTGGTAATGACAGTCCTGTACCACAAATCTGAGGTACTCCTAGTGAGGAGGGTAAATGGGGACATGCAGGTAAGCATCCTTGATGTCCAGTGATACCATGTAATCCCCTTCGTCCAGGCTTGCAATAACCGCCCTGAGCGATTCCATTTTGAACTTGAACCTTCTTATATAAGTGTTCAAGGATTTCAAATTTAAAATGGGTCTCACCGAACCGTCCGGTTTCGGTACCACAAACATTGTGGAATAGTAACCCCGTCCTTGTTGAAGGAAGGGTACCTTGATTATCACCTGCTGAGAATACAGCTTGTGAATCGCCTCCAGCACTGCCTCCCTGTCTGGGGGAGCTGTTGGCAAGGCTGATTTGAGGAAACGGCGAGGGGGAGACGTCTCGAATTCCAGCTTGTACCCCTGTGATACCACTTGTAGAATCCAGGGATCCACCCGTGAGCGAGCCCACTGGTCGCTGAAGTTCCGGAGACGGGCCCCCACCGCACCTGGCTCCACCTGTGGAGCCCCAGCGTCATGCGGTGGACTTAGAGGAAGCGGGAGAGGACTTTTGTTATTGGGAAGTGGCTGTATGGTGCAGCTTTTTCCCTCTACCTCTGCCTCTGGGCAGAAAGGACGCGCCTTTAACCCGCTTGCCTTTCTGGGGCCGAAAGGACTGTACCTGATAATACGGTGCTTTCTTTGGCTGTGAGGGAACATGGGGTAAAAATGTCGACTTCCCAGCTGTTGCTGTGGAAACGAGGTCCGAGAGACCGTCCCCAAACAATTCCTCACCTTTGTAAGGCAAAACCTCCATGTGCCTTTTAGAATCTGCATCACCTGTCCACTGCCGAGTCCACAATCCTCTCCTGGCAGAAATGGACATTGCATTAATTCTAGATGCCAGCCGGCAAATATCCCTCTGTGCATCTCTCATGTATAAGACTGCGTCTTTAATATGCTCTATGGTTAGCAATATAGTGTCCCTGTCGAGGGTATCAATGTTATCAGACAGGGAATCTGACCACGCAGCAGCAGCACTGCACATCCATGCTGAAGCAATAGCCGGTCTCAATATAATACCTGAGTGTGTATATACAGACTTCAGGATAGCCTCCTGCTTTCTATCCGCAGGCTCCTTTAAGGCGGCCGTATCCTGAGACGGTAGTGCCACCTTCTTTGACAAGCGTGTGAGCGCTTTATCCACCCTAGGGGATGTCTCCCAACGTATCCTGTCCTCTGGCGGGAAAGGGTACGCCATTAGCAACTTTTTAGAAATCACTAATTTCTTATCGGGGGAAGCCCACGCTTCTTCACACACTTCATTCAACTCATCAGATGGGGGAAAAACCACTGGTTGCTTTTTCTCCCCAAACATAATACCCTTTTTTGTGGTACCTGGGTTAATGTCAGAAATGTGCAACACATTTTTCATTGCCGTAATCATGTAACGGGTGGCTTTGTTGGAATGTACACTAGTCTCATCGTCGTCGACACTGGAGTCAGTATCCGTGTCGACATCTGTGTCAGCCATCTGAGGTAGTGGGCGTTTTTGAGCCCCTGATGGCTTTTGAGACGCCTGGGCAGGCACGGGCTGAGAAGCCGGCTGTCCCACATCTGCTATGTCGTCAAACCTTTTATGTAAGGAGTTGACACTGTCGCGTAATTCCTTCCACATATCCATCCACTCAGGTGTCGACCCCGCAGGGGGTGACATCACATTTATCGGCACCTGCTCCGCCTTCACATAAGCCTCCTCATCAAACATGTCGACACAGCCGTACCGACACACCGCACACACACAGGGAATGCTCTGACTGAGGACAGGACCCCACAAAGTCCTTTGGGGAGAGAGAGAGAGAGTATGCCAGCACACACCACAGCGCTATATAATGCAGGGAGTTACACTACACAAGTGATTTACCCTATAGCCGCTATATATATAGTATTTGCGCCTAAATTTAGTGCCCCTCCTCTCTTTTTTACCCTATTGAGCCTGGAAACTGCAGGGGAGAGCATGGGGAGCGTCCTTCCAGCGGAGCTGTGAGAGGAAATGGCGCCAGTGTGCTGAGGGAGATAGCCCAGCCCCTTTTTCGGCGGACTTCTCCCGCTTTTATAATAATAATGTGGCAGGGGTATTTTACACATATATAGCTTCTTAGGCTATATTATGTGTGATTAGCCACTTTAAGGTACTCTAATTGCTGCCCAGGGCGCCCCCCCCAGCGCCCTGCACCCATCAGTGACCGGAGTATGTGGTGTGCACAGGGAGCAATGGCGCACAGCTGCAGTGCTGTGCGCTACCTTAATGAAGACCGGAGTCTTCAGCCGCCGATTTCCGTGAAGATCTTCATGCTTCTGGCTCTGCAAGGGGGACGGCGGCGCGGCTCCGGGACCGGACGACCGAGGCTGGGCCTGTGTTCGATCCCTCTGGAGCTAATGGTGTCAAGTAGCCTAGAAGCCCGAGCTAGCTGCAAGCAGGTAGGTTCGCTTCTCTCCCCTAAGTCCCTCGTTGCAGTGAGTCTGTTGCCAGCAGATCTCACTGAAAATAAAAAACCTAATAAAAACTTTCTTTACTAGAAGCTCAGGAGAGCCCCTAGTGTGCAACCAGCTCGAGCCGGGCACAGATTCTAACTGAGGTCTGGAGGAGGGGCATAGAGGGAGGAGCCAGTGCACACCAGGTAGTCCTAATTCTTTCTTAGAGTGCCCAGTCTCCTTCGGAGCCCGCTATTCCCCATGGTCCTTACGGAGTTCCCAGCATCCACTAGGACGTCAGAGAAAAGGGCTGTATAAGTAGTGATCAGTGAGATTGGGGGTGACATTACAAATATTTCAGTCACAAGTTTGATTTGTGAACAAAAGTAAATAAGCCACCAGGGGGAGCTGCTTACTTTTGATTCTCCTCAAATCCATGCGAAATGGACTAGGACAAATACTGAAATTGGGTACATTGATAACTGACCATGATTTGCTAAACCACCAATCATTATTTTGACCACTGTAAAGTGAGTTGACTGACAAAGATAAGGGGCTAAAAACAGCTTATTCTTTATATAGCACTTATTTCCACAGAGTGAGTCACACTATGGGATATGGGTATGGGGTATTACTACTGTATGCTCCAAGTGAATGAGAGGAAATAGGTGTACCTTTACCTTCCCACACAAAAATGTTGTCATATAACGGCTAATACTAGGGCATTAGTACTGCCAGTGCCTGTAATACACATCTTCAGTCTGCAATGCTGACAAGAGCTCAGCTCCTGACCATTTAATGTCCAATTCAGTTTTGTTATCACAAATAGAAGCCATAATCAGTCCTCTTGCTGCCAATACCAACAGAGCAAGACGAATCTCACACTCTCCCACCCCAGGTTCTCATGTGCAGCCGGAACACAGCAGTCTCTGTGCTTGAAAGGAAGATGGGTCACCAGAGGTCAGAACACAATAAGTGGAAAGAATAGTCATGGATGACAGAATTCAGATTTGGGCGTGTGCTATTAAACAGATATGCTGTATTGTAAATCCAAGAAAGGTTGTGCTGCACATCCTGTATAAACTTGTGTTGCAGAAATGTGCCATTGTACAGTCATGCTTAACTATTCTGGTTCTTTGTATATGGTTCTAATATACTATTCAGGTGCAATAGCAAATCTCACTTTATATGTGCGGTGCCCATGACTGACTAAACTGGCTACTATCTGTGGCCAAGAACTGTAGGGGGCAAGGAAACTGTTACTTTCACGTATGGAAGTGAATGGAAGAGGAGACTGTACACTTTATTGATGTGAGCAGAGCTGAGTCATGTACAGGGACGGCCCTCCCATTAGGCAGCTTTAGGCGGCTGCCTAGGGGCGTCCGCTCCCTGAGGGCGCCACTGAATTCATCTAGCAAAAAATTGAAGGATGTCTCTGTATGCGGTCTTCTCCTTTTACACTGCGCTGGCTGCTGCTGCGGGTCTAATCAGGTGCAGCCACCACTATCAGGCTGTACCACATAATGCCTCAGCACTTCCTCTGTGCCGACATGAGTAACATCAAGTCATGTGAAGACACATAGGAGGCGGATGTAATTATGGCTCCCAAGAGGCGCCCCCCACGGCCGCTCCTCATAGCCCTGATGCACCTCCTGCAGAGGGGTTGCAGGTTAGGGGGCACCAGGTTGAAGCTCTAGGGTGCATAGAGGCCTTGCACCGGCCCTGGTCATGTAGCATGTGAGCCACATATAAATAAACAAGACGTCAGATTGTGAGGGTCCTGCCTTGGATCAGTGAGGTGTCACCTTCCATTTTACACCTCTAAATCATTGGCACATGATATAAGGTCTAAGGGAAAGTTAAGTGTTGGCAGCTGCCGGGTTTTCTCTTTTTGTATAGCGATAAATGGGTTTGTGGAATTGTTGCAAAAGACACGACTACACCTACTGTACATTACTAGGCCCAACTGCTGCAAGTCATGAGGAGACTCTTGCACCTGGACCCCAGAAGTATATAGTCTGTGTTATGAAAGCTATACAAAACAAGCATCATCAAAGATCAAGAGGATAAAATGAGACTCCCCCTTTCTGGAAGACAGAGCTCTCTCAACTTCCTAGGACACAGGGGAGGGAGCATGTTTTTAACTCTATTACCAAAAACTCCAATTATTGGCCTTTGGGCCTGATTCAAAGGTGGGCGCAGTACATACTTTCCTACCTTTACTGTCTGCTCTATGGGAGAAGCCCGGAGAGGGATGCTGCTAGCCACTTCAGAGGGCAGGGCTGAGCTGACACGTCATGCCGTCACCACAGTAAAAATGCCACAATTTGTGGGTCTGCGGATAGGGGGCGTGGCTTAATGATGCAAATCACATTATTACTTTCCACCTTCATATGGCGTCCGCGATTATAGTGGTTTTCTTTGCATCTTACCTTCTTCACTAGGAGTTGGGTGGGATGTTGGAGGGGTGCCTACCACTGGTGGCTCCAGAGGTGGGGCTGCAGCGCAGTCATAAAATTCAAATAGGCTAGTGTCACCAACTGCCAATGAGCCCCTGCTGGTGGTGTTTGGCAGTTTTTGGGGTGGCAGTTGGTGTGGCTCCCCTATTTGAATTTAGGACTGTGCTGCAGCCACACCTCTGGAGCCACTACTGGTGCCTGCTCTTCCAGGGGTGCAGCAGACTAACCAAAAAACTTCTGGGAGAGTAGACAAGTATTGCACAGTCTCGATGGCAGACACAAGCAGCCAATGTTTTAAGTCTGCGCATGCATTCTGATGGTTTACTGATGTGTTCCTATATGGCTTGTGTCAAGTCACATGGTGCGGTTTGTAAGCAAGCGGAGCATTGGAGATGCATCTAGTGGGTGTACTAATTCTAGTGGCTGTGGCATTAGCATCTATTTGCAGTAGTGCTGCATACAAAGACATAGTTACTGCTGCAATGGCGCCCAACTCTAAATCAGGCCTTTTATGCCAGGGGTGTACAGATAGCCCCATTATTTAAAAAAACAAAACAAAAAAAAACAACAGATTTGTTTGCTTTTATTAACCCCTTCCCCTCCCATTTTCATGTATTTTGGTCAGGGCTTCAGCCCACACTATCTCTCTCTGGGTCATGGTTTACACCATGTTGTACTTTGTGTTCACCAGCAACCTCTAGAGCACACCGATACTGCACCTCAGTTTTGGTGACTGACAATATTATTACAGAACTTGTGGACATAGAGAGCCTCACAGGAACTTCCCATACACATCTATGATTAGCAACTTACCTGTTGTCCAGGGTAGATCCACATAAACTCTACTTCTACATCTGGCTCCCCCAGGACAGTGCAGAGTATACTAAAGTCACCTCCACTCCGAACCTTGCTTGCAGAAGCTGATATAGTGGCAGAGGGTGGGCCACTGGGAACTAAACATAACGGTAATATGGTTACATGCTGCATCTAAGCATAAACTCATTTAATAGAAGGAACATGCTTTAGTTTAAAAGAGTATTTTTAAAAACAACAATAAAAAGCCTCCCTTCCCTTCCCTTCCTTCCCCCCCACTAGGAAGAAATATGATATCCCTATAACATAGACCCTGTCTGTATTTTTTTTTTGTTATGGGCCAGTATCAGGCAGAGGCATTTCTAGAGAGGAGGAGGCCCGTGTGCAGGTTCCGTCTGGGCAGTGGCGTCACAAGGGGGGGGGCTGCCCGCTCCCGGGTGTCACCTGCCGAGGGGTGACACCAAAATGCCGGCTCCTGCTCAGTGGCAGGGGCCAAGTGCTGCACTGTTACATTATGTGCAGCACTCGGCTCCTGTCACTGTGTAGGAGCCAGCGCTGCAGGTACAGCACTCCCCGGCAAGCAGCCCGCACCTCCCGAACCCCACCAGTAACAAAAAAAAACAGGTGTCAGTCGAGACATGAAGCCCCGCAGATAAAAGCCACGCCCCTCCGTAAAGCCACGCCCCATTTCCGGACCTTCAAATGACAAAAACGGGCGCTGGGCCGTGAAGCCACACCCCTTCCAGT